>NC_080172.1:114699734-114777234 GCF_950295315.1 Erinaceus europaeus
AATAAGTAAGAATAATACAAAACAATTATTATATATACACAAGGGTGGCAGTAGATAGTATAATGGTTCTACAAAGTGACTCTTGTGCCTGAGGCTCCAAAGTCCCAGGTTCAATCCCCTGCACCAACAAAAGCCAAGAACTGAGCAGTGCTTTGATAAAATAAATAAATAAATAAGGGAGTCGGGCTGTAGGGTTAAGCGCATGTGGCACAAAGCACAAGGACCCGTGTAAGGATCCCAGTTCAAGCCCTGGCTCCCCACCTGCAGGGGAGTCGCTTCACAGGCGGTGAAGCAGGTCTGCAGGTGTCTGTCTTTCTCTCCCCCTCTCTGTCTTCCCCTCCTCTCTCCATTTCTCTCTGTCCTATCCAACAACAATGACAACAACAACAATAACTACAACAGTAAAACAATAAGGGCAACAAAAGGGAATAAATAAAATAAATATTTAAAAAATGAATAAAAAACTAATAAATAAATAAATAATAATAAAAACAATAAAACAAAAAAATAAATAAAGTGAAAGATGGCCAGGAAGGTGCACAGTGGTAAAGCATGGGACTTACTAGCATGAGTTCCTGAGTTCAAACCCTTGTACCACAAGTGCCAGAATGATGCTCTGGTTATCTCTCTCTCTCTCTCGATCTTGCTCTCTCTCGCTCTCCCATTGCCTCATAAATTAAATAGGTCTCTCTCTCTCTCTCTCTCTCCCCCATTGCCTCATAAATTAAATAGGTCTCTCTCTCTCTCTCCCCCATTGCCTCATAAATTAAATAGGTCTCTCTCTCTCTCTCCCATTGCCTCATAAATTAAATAGGTCTCTCTCTCTCTCTCTCTCTCTCTCTCTCCCATTGCCTCATAAATTAAATAGGTCTCTGTCTCTCCCATTGCCTCATAAATAGGTCTCTCTCTCTCTCTCTCTCTCTCCCATTGCCTCATAAATTAAATAGGTCTCCTTCTCTCTCTCTCTCTCTCACTCTCTCCCATTACCTCATAAATTAAATAGGTCTCTCTCTCTCTCCCATTGCCTCATAAATTAAATAGGTCTCTCTCTCTCTCTCTCTCTCTCTCTCTCTCTCTCTCTCCTATTGCCTCATAAATTAAATAGGTCTCTCTCTCTCTCTCTCCCATTGCCTCATAAATTAAATAGATCTCCTTCTCTCTCTCTCTCTCTCTCTCTCTCTCTCGCTCTCTCCCATTGCCTCATAAATTAAATAGGTCTCTAGAACTGGCAAAATCACGTACCTGGACACTTAGACAGTATACTGCTTTGCCATGTGCATGACCCCATTTTGGAAATGGGACCCCACTGCACTGAGGGCAGCTTTGGTGTTCTGGTCTCTGTCTTTCTACCTCTGTCTCTATTTTAAAAAAAAAAAAAGTTTTTAAATATAAATATATATTGCCTCCAGAGTTATTGCTGGGGCTCGGTGCCTACACCATGAATCCACTGCTCCTGGAGGCCATCTTTTTCCCCATGGTGATTGTTGTTATTGCTGCTGTTGTTGGATAGGACAGAGGGAAACAGAGGATGACCCAATCCTGGGCCTACCCACCCAGCCTTCATGGGCATTTGAGTAGGTGAGCCCCTCACGAAGGACCTGAAAGCAAGAACACAGCTTCACACCTTTTCTGCCCCTCAGTGGTCACACAGCAGTGGTCACAGAGGATACTTTTATTACTACTTTTTGTTAGTAATTCCCCATACGGCACCTGCCCCGCTCAAGACTTCCTCACTATGTCCGGTCCAGGTCCAGGTCCTGGATGCGGCAGAAAACGGAACACTCATCCCACTGGGTGACGGACAGCTTCCGGGAAACTAATGAAGCAAGAATAAATAAGAAACTGTCTATCTTCCAGGGGCTGGGTGGTCGCGTACTTGAATAAGCGCACACGCACACATTACAGTGCGCAAGGACCCAGGTTCAAACCCCAGTCCCCACCTGCAGGGGGAAAGCGTCACAAGCAGTGAAGTGGGGCTGCAGGTGTCTCTCTGTCTCTCTCCCTCTCTACCTCGTCCTTCCCCCTTCCCTCCCTCTCGATTTCTGGCTCTCTCTATCCAATAAATAAATAAAGATACATTATAATTTTTTAATAATTAAAACTTTAAAAAAAAAAAGACAAATCCATTAAAGTTTTTTTTTTAAAGATTTTTATGTTATGTATGAGAAAGATAGGAGAGAGAAAGAACCAGACATCACTCTGGCACATGTGCTGCCGGGAATCAAACTCAGGACCTCATGCTTGAGAGTCCAAAGCTTTATCACGGCGCCACCTCCCGGACCACCCATTAAAGTGTTTTAAGGAGCCAGAAAGTGGTGCCCCAAATTAGGTGCACATTACCATGCACAAGGACGAGGGTTCAAGCCCCTAGTCCCCACCTGCAGGCTGTAAGCATTACAAGTGGTGAAGCATGCTACAGGTGTCTCTCTGTCTCCCACTCCTCACTTTCTCTCTGTTCTATCAAATAGCGTATTTCCACTGTTCCCATTTCACAGTCCAGGAAGCTGAGGCATAGCACCAAAATAAAGGACTCTGGGGTGGGTAGTGTTCATGTCCTGGAACAGGATGGTGGAGGAGGACCTAGGTGGGGTTAGAGTGTTATACGGAAAACTGAGAAAGGTAACACAGATACAAACAACTGTGTTTTACTGTAGTAAAGAAAAAAATAAATACAAATAAAAACAGAAACAGCGGGAGTCGGGCTGTAGCGCAGCGGGTTAAGCGCAGGTGGCGCAAAGCACAAGGACCGGCATAAGGATCCCGGTTGGAACCCCGGCTCCCCACCTGCAGGGGAGTCGCTTCACAGGTGGTGAAGCAGGTCTGCAGGTGTCTGTCTTTCTCTCCCCCTCTCTGTTTTCCCCTCCTCTCTCCATTTCTCTCTGTCCTATCCAACAACGACAACAACAATAATAATAACTACAACAATAAAACAACAAGGGCAACAAAAGGGAATAAATAAATAAAATAAATGTTTAAAAAAAAAAAACAGAAACAGCAACTTGACTAAGAACAAGCGTTTAGTAATGGTCTCGATGTGATAAACGAAACAAAGCATTGGACCCTCAAGCATGAGGTCCTGAGTTCAATCCCCGGCAGCACATGTACCAGCAGAGTGATGTCTGGTTCTTTCTCTCTCTCCTCCTATCTTTTTCATGAATAAATTAATAAATTCTTTTTTATATATTTTATTTGTTTATTTATTTTTCCCTTTTTGTTGCCCTTGTTGTTTTATTGTTGTAGTTATTGTTGTTATTGATGTCGTCGTTGTTGGACAGGACAGAGAGAAATGGAGAGAGGAGGGGAAGACAGAGAGGGGGAGAGAAAGACAGACACCTGCAGACCTGCTTCACCGCCTGGGAAGCGACTCCCCTGCAGGTGGGGAGCCGGGGGCTCGAACCAGAATCCTTAAGCCGGTCCTTGTGCTTTGCGCCACCAGCGCTTAACCCGCTGCGCTACCGCCCGACTCCTATTTCATTTCTTTTCTTCTCTTCTCTTCTCTTCTCTTCTCTTCTCTTCTCTTCTCTTCTCTTTTCTTTTCTTTTCTTTTCTTACCGGGGCACTGAACCTGGAACTTTGGAACCTCGAGCTTGAGACTCTTTGCACCACCATTATGCATTATATTATCTACCCCTGCCCAATAAATTCTTTTTTTTTTTTTTTTTTAAAAAGGAGGTCCTGGGGCCAGGCGGTGGCGCACCTGGTTAAGCGCTCACAGCACAGTGCGCAAGGACCCGGGTTCAAGCCCCCAGCCCCCACCTGCAGGGGGAAAGCTTCACGAGTGGTGGAACAGGGCTGCAGGTGTCTCTCTGTCTCTCTCCCTCTCTATCTCCCCCTCCTCCATTTCTCTCTGTCTCTATCCAGTAGAAAAAAAAAAAAGGAAGGTCCCCAAACAAAGGTCCCCCAGCGGGGTGTGGTACTGAGCAACCGGCGGGGCGGGGCGGGGCATCTGCAGCCTGCTCGGTGTCCCCAGCTGCGCGGGGGTCGCGGCGGGGCTGGGGTTGGGGGGTACCTGGATGTCCTCGATCATGTCGGGCGTGAAGAGCTCGCGGCTCAGCAGAAGGTCCCAGAGCGAAGCCACCTGCAGCTCGCTGACCAGCCGCACCCGGCAGCGCCGCAGGACCTGGCGATCCGCCGCCTCCATCGCGGGCCCCGGGCGCAGGAGGACCCGGGACACCCCTGAGCGCTTCCGGGCTCCCGCCGCCGCCGCTGCGCCCCGCGTAGGCCCCGCCCTCTGCCACGCCCCCTGGGCGGGGCCACGACGCCACCACCCCTTGGCTCCGCCCCCACGCGACCCATGGCCACTCACGTCACGCCCCGGGACACGCCCCCATATAGGCCACGCCCCCCGCAGCCAGCCCTCAGGACACACCCCCCCATGTGGCAGCCCTGGGCCCCTAAACCACGATTCTTTTTTCTTTCTTTTTTCTTTTTTTTATTTTTAAGTATTTATTTGTTTGTTTATTCCCTTTTTTTTGCCCTTGTCGCTTTATTATTGTAGTTAATATTGTTGTTGTCATTGATGTCGTTGTTGGATAGGACAGAGAGAAAGGGAGAGAGGAGGGGAAGACAGAGAGAGGGGGAGAGAAAGACAGACACCTGCAGACCTGCTTCACCGCCTGTGAAGCGACTCCCCTGCAGGTGGGGAGCCGGGGGCTCGAACCGGAATCCTTGTGCCGGTCCTTGTGCTTTGCGCCACCTGCGCTTAACCCGCTGCGCTACAGCCCGGCTCCCTTTTTTATTTTATTTTATTTTATTTTGTTTTTCCCTTTTGTTGCCCTTGTTGTTTTATTGTTGTAGTTATTGTGAGGGCCACTGTTACTCCATATTGTCTAAGGCGGCCAAGAAAAACCTCATAATCCAACTGCTGCAGTACAACTGCACTTTACCCTTGAAAAACTAGTCTCAACGTTTCTACCTACCAGCAGCTGTTCTGTAGACGGAGGTCATGATAGCCCTGAAACCCAAAATTTGCTTAACTGACAAAAACTGCCAGGGACTGTGGTCAAATTCCCTGACAAACAGGCCTGAACTTTAGGTGGCCCCCAAGTTCCCCCTTCCTGATGTGCTTAAAAATAATCTGTCTGCCTCTTTTGGGGGCTCACATGCCACTCTTGGGAAATGCATGTAGCCCGGGCTTAAGCTTGCTTCAATAAAGGTTCTTTGCTTTTACATGTCATTCTAGCCTCCTCTCTGCAGGAACGGGATTTAAAAATCTGGGCATAACAGTTATTATTATTCTTGATGTCGTCACTGTTAGATAGGACAGAGAGAAATGGAGAGAGGAGGGGAAGACAGAGAGGGGGAGAGAAAGACAGACACCTGCAGACCTGCTTCACCGCCTGGGAAGCGACTCCCCTGCAGGTGGCGAGCTGGGGGCTCGAACTGGGATTCTTACGAGGGTCCTTGCACTTGGCGCCACCTGCACTTAACCAGCTGCGCTACCGCCCGACTCCCCAATTCTCTCTTTTTTAAATTTGTGATTCTATATTGATGCTCAAAATTACAAAATAACAGTGGTACAACTCTGCACCAATCCCACCACCCAGGGTTTCGCACCTCCATTCCCTCCACTGGAAACTACAGCAGTTCTCCCAAGGGTGCAGGTAGGTGCTAACTATTATTTCTGTAACTGTCTATATTTATATATATTTGCCCCTTCCCCTCTCACCATGGTCCCATCTTCTCTTCTTTTCCAAATCACACCTACACCTATCACTACTTCTGAATGTCCCCCCTTTTTCCTCTTCTCTGTCCGGGTCCTGATGGGGCTGGAGTTCAGAGCCCTCTGGGCATCTCCCCCTGTCATTTCTCCCCGACTGGGAGTGTGGACCAGAATTCCTACTACAGTGCAGAAGGTGGGAGCTCTGGCTTCTGTCATTGCTTCTCTGATGGACATGGGTGTTGGCAGGTGGGTCCACACCCCCAGCCTGTTTCTATCTTCCCCTAGTGGGACAGGGCTCTGGAGAGGGGAGGCTCAGGGACACATGGGCAAGGCCGTCTGCCCAGGGAAGTCACAATGGAATCATGATAGTATGTACCTCTCTGCTGTTTTTTTTAAATATAAACATGTACTGATATGTATACAAACATGTATAGTTTAAGTGTATGCGTATATTTTACTGTACATAGGAACAAAGAAATTGAAATGGAAGGGGGAGACAGGAAGAGAGAGACACCAGCAGCCCTGCTTCACCGCTCATGAAGGGTCCTCCCTGCAGGTGGGAACTGGCGGCTTAAACCCAGGTCCGTGTACACTGTGCTGTGTGCGTTCAGCCAGGTGCGCCATTTCCCAGTCCCTACCACCCTGCTTTTATAGTGACTCAGAGGGGACAGGTGTCACCCTGCTAGTAAAAGGGACCATGGGACCCACAAGGTAGCTCTTCTGGGAGGGCACCTGCTTTGTCCAACCTGCAAGTGACTCAGGTTCTGGCCTAGCCCCCACCAAACTGGAGGAAGCTTCTGTGTTGTGGTGTCTCTCTCTCTCTCTCTTTCTCCCTCTCACTCTCTCTCTCTCTCTCTCTCTCTCTCTATATATATATATATATATATATATATATATATATATATCCCTCTCTCCTTCTGTCCCTCTCTCTCAGGAGGACAGTGATGCCATATGCCCATCTGTCTCACCCCATTCAACCTCTACCCCTTTCTCCCCTTTTCTTAATAAAAAATAATGCCTTTTATCAACAACTCTATTGCCTACACTAGGAATCCACTGCTCCTGGAGGCTATTCCCATTTTTGTTGCCAATGTTGTCGTTATAGCTGTTGTTGTTGTTGGATAGGACAGAGAGAAATCTAGAGAGCAGGGCAAGACAGAGAGGGGGAGAGAAAGACAGACACCTGCAGACTTGCTTCACTGCCTGTGAAGCGACTCCTCTGCAGGTGGGGAGCCGGGGGCTCGAACCAGGATCCTTAGGCCGGTCCTTGTGCTTCGCACCACCTGCGCTTAACCCATTGCGGGTTTCATGCCTGGCCCACTTTTTTTTTTTTTTAATGTGCCCAGGCATGAAGCAGCTCTGGCCACTGATCCAGGCATCAAGCTAGGATGAACAAAGGAATGCATCTGCCCTGCCCTAAACTGATATAAGACACCACTAATGAGGTGTCTCTTTGCACAATGCCAGGGGGTTAAAAATTTCCATTTAAAAAAAAGAAGGGGAGTCCAGCGGTGGCTCAGCGGGTTAAGTGCACGTGGCGCAAAGCTCAAGGACCGGCGCCAGGATCCCAGTTTGAGCCCCCGGTTCCCCACCTGCAGGGGAGTCGCTTCACAGGCCACCGCAGGTCTGCAGATGTCTGTCTTTCTCTCCCCCTCTCTGTCTTCCCGTCCTCTCTCCATTTCTCTTTGTCCTGTCCAGCAACAATGATATCGATAACCACAACAATGTTAAACAACAAGGGCAACAAAAGGGAAAATAAATAAATATAAAAAAATAAATAAAATGTTAAAAAAAAAAAAAAAGGACCTCTTTCATCTCACCACACATGCCAAGATCTCATAGTTGACCCTCTGGATTGGTGGGTGCATCCAATCAAGTCCACCTCGCCCGGTCCTCCATGCCCCTCCTCCCTCTCTCCAACCCACACATCTCCCACAAAGAGAAGAATTGCCAGAAATCTAGCTGTCTGTAGGCCCAGTTTGCACAACTCGTTTCTACATTTCAAAATCACTGCTCCTGCTGATGGCACATTCGCTAGACACCAGTGCATTCACCAGGCACTAGCTCTGTCGCACTGCAGCCTCTCAGTTGTCTCTGATTTTTTTTAAATTTATTTTATTTACTTATTTATTTATTCCCTTTTGTTGCCCTTGTTGTTTTATTGTTGTAGTTATTACTGATGTCATTGTTGTTGGACAGGATAGAGAGAAATGGAGAGAAGAGGGGAGGCAGAGGGGGAGAGAAAGATAGACACCTGCAGACCTGCTTCACCGCCTGTGAAGCGACTCCCCTGCAGGTGGGGAGCCGGGGGCTCGAACCGGGATCCTTCTGCTGGACCTTGTGCTTAGCGCCATCTGCGCTTAACCCGCTGTGCTACTGCCCAACTCCCAGTTGTCTCCGATTTTACAACGGATTCTTCCCGCCATTTTACAGCTGTGGACCCTGGGGCTCAAGGAAATGGTCACCATTCAAGGTCACAGCAGTAGGATTAAAGTGGCAGAAGGGGAACCTGAATGGAAATTCATTTGAAAATCTGCTGTCTTTTTTAAATTTCTTTATTGGGGAATTAATGTTATACATAAAACAGTAAATACAATAGTTTGTACATGCACCACATTCCCCAGTTTTCCATATAACAATACAACCCCCACTAGGTCCTCTGTCATCCTTCTTGGACCTGTATTCACCCTACCCACCCACCCACCCCAGAAAATCTGTTGTCCTTAAATGCAAAGTCTCAGTCCTGTTCATTCATATTTTCCAAATAGTTATTGAAATCCTATCTGGCATCTGCAAATAGGGAGAGTTTAACTTCTCTTCCAATCCGTATCCTTCTGATTCCTTTCTCTTGTCTAATTGCTGTGGCTAGGACTTCCAAGGGAACGCTGAATAGTATTGGTGGTAGTGGTCAGCCCTGCCTTGTAGACTGCAGAGGAAAAGCTTTCAATATTTCTCCATAGAATATGATGTTGGCTGTCGGTTTACTGTATATAGATTCAACTAGTTTGAGGAATTTCCCACATATCCCCATTTTAAAAAAATGTTTTGATCATAAAAGGATGTTGGACCTTGTGGGAGGCTTTAGGTCCATGCAGGCACCAAGTAGGGGAAAGAAGAAAAAAAAAAAAAGTCCTGCCCTAGGAGTTTACATTTTATTGGAGGAGACAGATGACAAACTACAAATCAAGACATGGTACTAGGTAGTGATAAATGCAAAGGAAATTAAGAAAACAAATAAAAACAGGGCAGGGGGGATAGGATATCTCTCTACATCACCAAGGAATCTATCTCACTGGGGTGGAGAGACAGCATAAAGGTTATTCAAAAGACTTTCACGCCTGAGGTTCTGAGGTCCCAAGTTCAATCCCCAGCACCAAACCATAAGTCAAAGCTGAACACCACACTGGTTAAAAAAAAAAAAGGAAGTGTTGACGGGTGAGATAGCATAATGGTTGTGCAAACTGACTCTCATGCC
This sequence comes from Erinaceus europaeus, assembly GCF_950295315.1. Lineage (NCBI taxonomy): Eukaryota > Metazoa > Chordata > Mammalia > Eulipotyphla > Erinaceidae > Erinaceus > Erinaceus europaeus. The sequence continues at coordinate 114,708,872 of NC_080172.1, forward strand.
TGAGGCTCTGAGGTCCCAAGTTCAATCTCCCTCAGCACCAAAAGCAGGAGCTGAGCAGTGCTCTTGCAAAAATAAATAAATAAATAACAAGAAAAGGAAGGTGGGACCAGGTGGTGGTTCACCTGATAAGCGCTCACATTACAAGGACCCAGGTTCAAGGCCCTGGCCCCCACCTACAGGGGGAAAGCTTCACGAGTGGTGAGGCAGGGCTCCAGGTCTCTCTCTGTCTCTCTCTTTCTTTATCTTCCCTACTCCTCTAAATTTCTCTGTCTCTATCCAATTCTTCTTCTAGCGTTTGCCCTTCTTCCGTAGCCAGTCAACAGCATCAGGTTGAGCCTGATGTAAAGTTTCGAGACCTCCTTTGAATCTGGAGAGGTGGCAGTCATTGACTATGTGGGTCATAGTCTGTCTGGAGCCGCAGGGGCAGTTCGGGTCGTCTCTGGCTCCCCAGCGATGGAACATAGCGGCGCATCGGCCATGGCCTGTTCCATAGCGATTGAGGAGGGCCCAATCATAACGTGCTAGGTCAAAGCCGGGTTGAGGCTCGCAGGGGTCTGTGACGAGGTGTTTGTTCTTGACCTCAGCTGACTGCCAACTCTGTTTCCAAGAGTCTGGAACAGAGAAGTTCAGTGTAGGCGCAGGGGACTAGATTGGGTGACGAGACATCAAGCGTTGGACAGGGTGGGCGAAGATATCCGCGTATATTGGCAGGTCTGGTCGAGCGTAGACGTGGGAAATGAACTTAGATGATGCCGCATCCCGACGAATATCTGGCGGGGCGATGTTGCTAAGAACTGGCAGCCATGGAACGGGGGTGGGGTGGAACGGATGGTTCCAGAAATTATCCTCATGGAGGAATATAATTTGGAATCGACCAAGTGGACATGGGGGCTACGGAACCATACTCTATCCATTCTCTATCCAATAATACAAGTCAATAAAAAAAAAATTGGGGGAGTCGGGCGGTAACACAGTGGGTTAAGCGCAGGTGGCGCAAAGCACAAGGACCGGCATAAGGATCCCAGTTCGAGCCCCTGGCTCCCCACCTGCAGGGGAGTCGCTTCACAGGCAGTGAAGCAGGTCTGCAGCTGTCTGTCTTTCCTCCTCTCTGTCTTCCCCTCCTCCCTCCATTTCTCTCTGTCCTATCCAACAACGACAACATAATAACTACAACAATAAAACAAGGGCAACAAAAGGGAATAAGTAAAATATTTAAATAATTAATAATAATAACTACAACAATAAAACAACAAGGGCAACAGAAGGGAATAAATAATATATTTAAATAATAATAATAACTACAACAATAAAACAACAAGGGCAACAGAAGGGAATAAATAAATATTGTAAAATTTTTAATTAGAAAAAAAAAAAAAAAAGGAAGTTTATCTCTTTCCCCTGTGCATCTGCCCCCACCAAGTTCATTTCCTGCGACAAGGGCCTGAACTCACTTTTTTTGGTAAAGGAGGTTCTAGCCTTGGGCAAGTCCCTGCCCGTCTCTGGGTCTGTCTTCCCAGCACATGCAGGAATTGGACTAGAAACGATCCCTCAGGTGTCTTGCAACTCTGACGCTCTAGAATTCTATGAATAGGGTTCAAGAGAACAGGGACCGGCGATTGCTTCCCCATCCTAGCAACTGTTGCTAGCCGAGGGCCATCTCCGCCTAGAAGCCAAAACTCCGCCCTGGACCTGGGAGGTCTTTCGGGCATCCCATCAGACACCGCGACATTGCCTCGCTAGGCGGCACGCCTCGCCCTCGTTGGTCACGACGCTGCCTTCTGGGGGCAACTCCCGAGCTCGCCCCGTCCCTATGGCAACCGCGTCGGGTCCACGCGCCGACGGCGTGCGGCAAGGGTCAACATAGAGGCGCCCATTTCAGCCGTCCTGGACAGGTTCGGCGCGCGCATTCGGTGCGCCGGCGCCTTTAAGGGTCACGTGTCGCCCTTGCGCTCCGTCTCCTCCTCCTCCTCCCCGCCCCCCTTCCCCACCCCTCCCTCCAGTCCCCAGGCCCCGGCGAGCGCCGGTGTGGACCTGAGTCTGCGGGCTGGGCGGACTCGCTGGAGCCGCGACGCTGCCGCCGGCCAGGCCGCTGCCCTTTCCCGGTAACTCTTGCCCGGCGTGACGCGAAGGAGCCGCGGCTCAGCAATGTGTCGGTTCCTCCAGGTTGCGGCCCCGGGCGGGGGTGGGGGCGGGGGTGTCCCTGGAGCCGGCGGGGCCCGGCGCTGGGGGCGGGGGGGGGGGGCGCCCGTCCTGCGGCTCCTGCGGCTCCTGCGGCCCCGGGGGTCCCAGCCCGGTGCGGGGGGCGCTGCCCCCGGGCCACGGAGCGCCTACCTGTTGGGCAGGCTTCTTCCCGCCCCGGGGCCCGATCCAGTGGAGCTGTCATGGAAGAACTTCTCCGCCTCCCACCCCCGCCTCCTCCCCTTGCTGGGAGCCGCTGAGACCCGGAGGTTGCACCGCACGGTGGGAGCCGCGGGAATAAATGACACTTCCGATGAGCAGACCCTCTGCATCTGTTGCGCTCCCTTGGTGACCCTTTGACCAACTTTATAAAGACAGTCAAGCTTGACAAGTGTATGTAACTTGCCCAAGGTCAAAAAAAAAAAAAAAAAGTGGAAGAGGATATCTCCCAGTATTAGTATCATCATCATCATCATCATCATTATTATTATTATTTGTAGCTTCACCACTTTGGGCCTCCTTTTTTTTTTTTTTTTTTTTTCCTCCTCCAGGGTTATTGCTGGGGGCTCGGTGCCTGCACTCCAGATCCACTGCTCCTGGAGGCTATTTTTTTTTTCTCCCCTTTTGTTGCCCTAGTTGCTTATCATTGTTGTTGTTATTATTGTTGTTGGACAGGACAGAGAGAAATGGAGAGAGGAGGGGAAGACAGAGAAGGGGAGAGAAAGACAGACACCTGCAGACCTGCTTCACCGCCTGGGAAGCGACTCCCCTGCAGGTGGGGAGCCGGGGGCTCGAACCGAGATCCTTCCATCGGTCCGTGCGCTTTGCACCGCCTGCGTTTAACCCGCTGCACTGCCGCCCGACTCCTGAAATATTTTTTTTATTTATTCCCTTTTGTTGCCCTTGTTTTTTTTATTGTTGTTGATGATGCTGTTGTTGTTGGATAGGACAGAGAGAAACGGAGAGAGGAGGGGAAGACAGAGAGGAGGAGAGAAAGACAGACACCTGCAGACCTGCTTCACCGCCTGGGAAGCGACCCCCCCCCCCCCCCCCCCCCCCGCAGGTGGGGAGCAGGGGGCTCGAACCGGGATCCTGATCCCACCGATCTCTGCGCTTTGCACCACGTGCATGCGCTTAACCCCCCACACCACCGCCCTGCCCCCTGGACCAACCTTTTATTTTATTTTTATTTCTATTTTAATTTTTCACCAGAGCAGCCGCTCAGCTCTGACTTACAGTGATGCTGGGGATTGAACCTAGGACCTTGGAGCCTCAGGCATGAAAGTCGTTTCCCTAACCACTATGCTGCCTCCGCAGCCCAGTCTCCCAGTCTTGCTGTGACTCCAGTGCCCCTCCAGGAGTCTGGCCCGTGGCTCCAGCAGGTTCCCAGAGCTTCCATGCTGTGCCTCGTGAGACAGGATAGGCAGGCGATGACTGTGCCTCGATGCGGGAGAAAGTGGTGTGTTTTTCGGATTTTGTTCAGCACATAGACAGTCCCTGAATACTAATCAACAGGTCCTCCAGTCTGGAGAACTCACAGGCAGCATTTACATCTCCACTTCTCCAAAAAGCCCTGCTCTTCCAGCTGGGCAGCCCCCTTACTTCAGAAAGGTGTCACAGGACACATTTGATCTTAAACCTTGAGCAGTGTATGAAGAGTCAAGACCAACCTGACCTCTGAAAACTCACAGTCCTGGAGTGTATATCTGTCCAGTGCGGCACTCCCTCCTCGTTGGTTAACAAGCCAGGATTATCTCCCAAACGCACAGTGAATGCACCAAAGAGGGGCTTGCTGACATGGGAGGGCCGGGCCTGGTATTCAGCCCTTTGTCCCCCACGCCCCCCTCCAGGTGGGAAACCTGAGGTCTTCATCTGGCATGAACAGACAGACAGACGGCTCTTGTTCTCCTTGTTCTCATGCACGCGCTGAGAAAGAATATCACTGGAGCTGACAAACTCTTAACTCCAGTCGCCTCAGAGTGTCACAGGGTTCTTATTCCGTCCCCAGAAATGTCACAACGGTGTCATTTTCTAGGTTTGTATGTGATAAGTGTCACGACCCCACGACTGAGAACGGACCCAGGTATTCTTAAGCCAGATAGTAGACGCGTAAACATTAATTGTCAGACCGTGTGGAACAGTGTATGCGAGATGGGGTCTCCTTGATTTTCCTGTGTGTGTGTCTTCCCCTGTCCACTTGTTATTTCTTCATTTTCAGACATTTCTAAAGCTTTTCTGGGTTCGGGAAATCCAGGGACTCTGGAGAATTGCTGTTCTTACAGTCCATCTTTTCATCTTTCATAATGCTTATCTGTGGTACTCAAAAATAGCAGTAGATTATTGATTTTTTAAAATATGATTAGATTACTTGACACTTTGCCTGCAGAAATATCTTTTATTTGTTTTGTTTTTCATCTGTATTCTCTTAGACCTTTACCTAGAAAGCAAAACTGTCCGTCCAGGTTTCTGCCACTGAAACTTATTGTCTCTTCAATCATTTCAGCTCTGGAAAGGAAGAGAAATGGAAGTGAAAAAGCTGGGCCTTTCCTGGCAGTTCTTGATAGTTCTGGTTCTGATCCTGCAAATTCTGTCTGCGTTGGATTTTGACCCATACAGAGTCCTAGGGGTCAGCCGAACAGCCAGTCAGGCCGATATTAAAAAGGCTTATAAGAAGCTCGCCCGGGAATGGTAGGTTTTTGTTTATATTAAAGGAAAAGCAGTTTAACATAAGCTAAGTAGCTATAGCAAGAAACTGAAGTTTGAATCATGGGTAGTTTTTATTTGTCTCTGTTCCGAAGTCAGAAAATCCACATCTGTCTATTAGTATATCACATAGGAGAACTCATATTCCTCTTAGTCTGTGATTCTCAGTCATGAGATCCACAACTTGTGTTACTATGAAACTCTGTTTTCAGAATTTCCGGCTTAAAGAACTGCCATCAGTAATACTGGCATTTGAAATGTTAGAATGAAGTAGGATGTGCTTATTTAATTTGAAATACACATATGTAGTCAGCACAGCATAGGCTACCCTCCCCATGATACATTATTCAAAAATATCCCCCCCCCCCGTCCCCACCTGCAGAAGGAAAGCTTTGCAAGTGGTGAGGCAGGGCTGCAGTTGTCTCTCTTTCTCTCTCCCTCTCTATCTCCCCTACCCTCTCAGTTTCTGACTGTCTCTATCCAATAAGTAAAGATAATAAAAGAATTTTTTTTTTAAGTATTTCTATGCGTGTCATTGCTAAAGGGTACACCGCCAGCCAGTCTTTTCTAGATGATTGCTGATTTTTAAACTTTAAAACTGTTTTAGAGCAAGGATGTTTACCTTCAACTAAAGACTACTAAGTGCATTCATCTGTCAGCTGGTCTTCAGAAAAATAACTACTTGTCGGTGTTCTGTATGCTAGGGAATATAAAAATGTTTGTGGATTAGCAGGGTAGCCGCAACAAATTAAATGTGTTTTGGACAAGCACCGTTCCTTTGGGGCATCACTGCTCTGAGGCTGCCTGAGAAGTGAGTCGAAGGGGCAGCAGGAGGAGGAGGACGGGGTGAGCGAGACACAGGTCAGGAGCAGACAGGTGAACGGCCGGCAGCCTTTAGAGACAGTTGTGGCGCTTGCTTGAGTGCCCGGAGGGGGCTGGGCAGGAGCGCAGCGGGTCAAGCGCACGTGGCACAAAGCACAAGGACCGGTGGAAGGATCCCAGTTCGAGTCCCCAGCTCCCCACCTGCAGGGGAGTCGCTTCCCAGGCGGTGAAGCAGGTCTGCAGGTGTCTGTCTTTCTCTCTCCCTCTCTGTCTTCCCCTCCTCTCTCCATTTCTCTCTGTCCTGTCCAACAACAATGACAGTAATAACAATAATAACTACAACAATAAAACAAGAGCAGCAAAAGAGTAAATAAATACTTTTTAAAAATTAGCTTTTCTCTCAAGAAAGCTGTTTGTCTACCAGTTAAGTTATATTATGGTTACTTTATTCATATCAGCTTGCGTATACATGAACATTGTCACAGTAAGCAACTTCTGGGGTGGGAATAGATAGCAGAGTGGTTTTGCAAAGAGACTCTCATGTCTGAGGCTCACAAGCCCTAGGTTCAATCCCCCTGCACCACTCACTATAAGCCAGAGCTAAACAGCGCATTGGTTGGAGAAAAAAAAAAAAAGTAAGATGAAATTCACTGGTCGAGTATATGCACCCCATGGAAAAGGACCTGACTTCCGTCCCTTACACCAGTAAAAATAGTAAATAAGTTTTCTACAACGTGGGTGGAACTATAGAGGGAATCCTAAGCGAAATAAGCAACAAAGAAATCCTCATTCATAGGTGGGCAGAACACCGTGGTCTGTTTCGCCTGAGCCTGGGACTCAGAGGGGGGGCTGAGGACCCAGTGTCCTGTGGGTGAGGGAGGGGACAGCTCAGTGATAGGTGATGTGTGCTGACACCTGTCTTGGGGTGATGTGAAACTTCTTGACAACAGGAGTCCTGATAAACGTCCTCAGTAAAGTAAAAAGTGATTTTGAGGGAGCCGGGCGGTAGCACAGCGGGTTGAGTGCAGGTGGCGCAAAGCTCAAGGACCGGCATGAGGATCCCGGTTTGAGCCCCCGGCTCCTCACCTGCAGGGGAGTCGCTTCCCAGGCGGTGAAGCAGGTCTGCAGGTGTCTGTCTGTCTCTCCCCCTCTCTGTCTTCCCCTCCTCTCTCCATCTCTCTCTGTCCTATCCAACAACGGTGACAACAATAAAACAAGGGCAACAAAAGGGAATAAATAAAATAAATAGTAAAAAAAAGTGATTCTGAAAAAGAAAAAAAAAAAGCACTGTGTGGAAATGTATCCCTTTTATCCTGTAATCTTGTCAATATTTCCCTTTTATAAATAAAAATTTAAAAACAAAAAAAAAAATGAGGAAAAGGGAGTCGGGCGAAAGACTCCTCGTACCCTAAGAAGAAGACGCCAGAAAACGGTGTCGAGAACGAGTAGGTAGAACGCGGCCGGAGTACGCTGAGCCGGCTGGCACTTGCCTTTCTGCCTTTCTCCCTTCCTGTCTTGATGGGGATCACGGCGCCTTGGCTGGAACCCAAGTGTTCATGCATAAAAAGCGTGTGTTCTGCTGCTACAGGGCCTGGCTGCCAGCACCTCGGCCTTCATCTCACAACCCCTAAGGCTTAAGCTAGGCAGTAAGTTCCAAACCAAGTATGGTTTTTCTTCACCTCGAAATTTCGAAAGGATGTTTGTTATATCACAGTTTATACAGTGTTTTGTGTACACTAAAGATGGCGTTGGACAGGACTTCCCTAGAGCTGAACTTGTCCTTCTCGAAGTGTTCGCCACTCTGCAGTATCTTCTTTCCATGAGGAAAGTGCTCCCTACGAGCTGCATCTGTCTTGTGGTTGCCTTCTGGCCTTGGGCCGTGGTTTCCTCTGAGTCAGGCAGGGCCTGTGACTTTGACCTAGTGGCCCTCAAGGCTCTTCTCTGGTTCTAGGTCTTTAAAAGTTGCTCCCCACCCTCCTTTCCCTGTGGAATCCTGTGTATTTGCTCTTCATTTGTATAACGGCACCCTCTGTAGCTTTTCAACCTGTAACCTGAATTCAGAGAGTGAGACAGTTTTGTTGTTGTTATCATCCAGAAACATGCTTTGGAATCACTATCTTGTGGGGTTTTTTGTTTGTTTGTTTTTTTGAAGTCATACTATTTTCATTATCCCTAGATGGGACTTTTGCCACTAATATTTAACTAGGAAAATATGAGGAAGTGGAGAAATGTCTAAAGTCAACGGCCCGCCATTTGAAGTGTGTTTTGTTTTAAGGAAATGGGCCATGATTCATTCAAATATATTCCCGCTAGAAGAAGTTGGACTTTTTTTTTTTTTTATTTCAGTGTACTTAGTATCCTGTTTAGTAGCCATTTGCCTCTCGGTGGACTGTTTCTCCTTCATAGCCTTTGTTGGAGAGATGTTACTGGAAGTTACCTGACGTGCTATGTAAAGAAAAAATAATTATTGTGGTAAAGTCTCTTCACAATCTTAATACTGAAGAATCAATCAGTATAAAGCATTGATTTAGAATTAAGAGTGTTCTAAAAAAAAAAAAAAAAGTAAAACTCAACCCCTGCTTCCTAGGACTTTCAAATACCCAAAGCTGAAATTGATATAAATGTAAGAATATTATGTAATTCGATAGCAAGATGTGTCTAGTTAATTGCCAGCTGTGTATAATAGCAAATCTTACCAATGTAACAGGTGTCTTAGAAACCATAGTTCCCTACTCAGATGATTGGGGAGGTGGCAAATATTGATACTAGTAGTAAATAAATCACGTTAAACAGTGAACTTTTTAACTTTCTTTTGGATGGAGACAGCAGAAATTGACAAGGAAAGACGAGAGCGGAGGGGGGGGGGGAGAAAGACACCTGCAGCCCTGTCGTGAGCACTCCTACAGCTTCCCTCGGCAGGTGGGCAGCCAGGGCGGAAACCTGGGTCCTTTTTTCACTTCATAAAACTTGTGGCTCTTGGGACTAGATATCGAGCACATGTTACCATGTGCCAGGGTCTTGAGTTCAAGCCCCCGGTTCCCACCTGCAGGGAGGAAGCTTCAAGAGAAGTGAAACGGTGCTGCAGGTCTTTCCTCTTGTTTCTCCCCCCCCCCTTTTTTTTTAGAGTTTATTTATTTATTTATGAGAGAGACAGGAGGAGAGAAAGAACCAGACATCACTCTGGTACATGTGCTGCCGGGCACTGAACTCGGGACCTCATGCTTGAGAATCCAGTGTTTTGTCCACTGTGCCACCTCCTGGACCACTGTTTCTCCCTTTCTGTCTCTTGCCCTCTGTGTAAGAAAAATGGCCACTGAGAACTGTGGAGTCGTGATAACCCTGGTCGGGGGTGGGGGTGGGGGTGGGTGAAATGTAGCTTTCAAATTACTGTCCTCTTATGAATAAAAAGCAATCGCTATCAGAATGGAATAGCCAGAGTAATAATGAAAACTAAAGTAGCCATCAATGTCAGCAATGCGATATTATTTATAATGTGACTGAGACTAAAATAATTCACTGTGTAACTAAGACATTATTTCCAGTGAATACCAAGTTGTCAGAAGAAAACACCTGCATGGATATTACTGTAACACTGACATGAAGTGCTCTCATCTGGGGAAAAAAGTCACTTTATTTACTTATTCTTTAGATAATTCTTTTTGTTTAGTTTTTTTTTAGTATTGAACAGAGACAGAGAAATTGAGGGAGCTAGAGAGGAAGCCCTGCTTCACCACTTGTGAAGCTTCCCCACCTCCCCGCCACAGGTAGGGACCAGGGGCTTGAACCCAGGTCCTTGTACACTGTAATGTGTGCACTTAGCCAGGTGCACCACCACCCGGCCTCTAAGAAAACGGTTCTTGTGAATGTGACTTTGGCCTTGAGCCGCTCCATCTAGTAGGAAAAGAGCCACGTAAACACACACTTACAGTCTCTGTTTCCTCGGTGAGCCGCTTCAGTCCTGTTTCTTGCTTGTAAATATACAGTGGAAGTGCTTTTGGGGGGAAAACATGCCTGTTTTGAGGAGTCATTTTGCTTGTAGCCATGCAAAACAGTGAATTGCTTCTGCCACTTTTTTTTAAAGGTTTTTAAAAAATATTTATTTATTCCCTTTTGTTGCCCTTGTTGTTTTATTGTTGTAATTACTGATGTCGTTGTTGTTGGATAGGACAGAGAGAAATGGAGAGAGGAGGGGAAGCCACTTGCACTTAACCTGCTGCGCTACCACCCGACTCCCCTACCATTTACTTTTAAGAGGTTGTCGTGACAAAGGGACCTTCCCTTTGCCTCTGACATAGCAAAGTGTGTGTACAAAGATGGGACCTGATCGTGTGTGAAATATAAAATCCACCCTCACTGCTTGTCTCTTTGTGTTTCAGGCATCCTGACAAAAACAAAGATCCCGGAGCGGAAGACAAGTTCATTCAGATCAGCAAGGCCTACGAGGTACCACGTCAGCCTCTGTGCTGCACCTGTTAGCTCAGCTAGGCTGTGCCCTGGCGGCCACAATACGCTTCCCGGCCAGATTGCTACTTTCAGATGAGGTCTGGCCCTTAACTCAGCTTATCCCTGATGGAGAAGAGAACATGTGGGGGGCTGGGTACAGGCGCACCTGGTTGAGCACACACATGACAGTGAGCAAGGACCCTGGTTCGAGCCCCCGGTCCCCACCTGCCGGGGGAAAGCTTCACGAGTGGTGAAGCAGGGCTGCAGGTGTCTCTCTGTCTCCCTCCCTCTCTATCACCCCCTTCCCTCTCAATTTCTGGTTATCTCTATCCAATAAATATATAAAGACAAAGAAATTTCAAATAAAAGTTTAAAAAATAATAATAAAAGAGAGAAAGCATGCATTAAGACCAGTGCCTCTGGGGCCGGGCGGTGGCGCACCTGGTTGAGCGCACATGTTACAGCGCGCAAGGACCCAGCTTTCAGCCCCTGCCCCGTCCCTACCCGCAGGGGGGAAGGTTTCACGAGTGGAGAAGCAGGGCTGCAGGTGTCTCTCTGTCTTCTCTCTCTGTCTCCCCATTCCTCAGTTTCTGGCTGTCTCTATCAGATAAATAAAGATTTAAAAATTTAAAATAAAGAATATATATATATATATAAAGACCAGTGCCTCTAGGGCGAGCCAGCAATGGGCACGTGTTACCGTGCTCAAGGACCTGCATTCAAACCTCCTGTCCCCACCTGCAGGGGGCAGGCTTCAGGAGTGCTGAAGCAGGCGTCTTTCTGTCTCCACCTCTCTGATCTCTGTTTCTCAGTATCCTATCTAATATAATAAAAATAAATCTTAAAAAAAAATACCTTATCACTTTAAAGACGTTAATTAGAACTGTAGAATTGGGGCAGGGGAGACAGCATAACAGAAAGACCCTCAGACCCCGAGGTCCTAAGTTAAATCTCCTGCACCACCACAAGCCAGAGTGCAGCAGTGTTTTGGTTTAAAAAAAAAAAAGAAAGAAAGAAACTATACAATTATCTCATTTAGACACGTCTGTTTACTTTTTAGAAACTTCTATTAACGTGCTCACTTTGGTAGCACATTTATGTCATAGAACACGCAGAGACCAACTTGCTGAGCGTGAAAGTGACACAAGATTATAAATAAATTTGAACTCAAGATTTTCATTGTTTTTCTTTTTTTTAATAAATCTTTTAATTTAATTAATTTATTATTGGATAGAGACAGAGAAAAATTGAGAGGGGAGCGGGAGATCGAGAAGGAGAGAGTGGTCAGAGGTAGAAAGCATAATGGTTATGCAAAAGACTCTCATGCGGAGGCTCCACAGTCTCAGGTTCAGTCCCCTGCACGACCATCAGCCAGAGCTGAGCAGCCAGCGCTCTGTTAAAAAAAAAAAAAAAAAAAAAAAAAAAACTGGTCCGGGAGGTGGCACAGTGAATAAAGTATTGGACTCTCAAGAGTGAGGTTCCGTGTTCAATCCCCAGCAGCACATGTACTAGAGTGATGTCTGGTTCTTCCTCTCTCTTCCTGTCTTTCTTACTAATAAGTAAATAAAATAAGTGAGAGGAAGAGGAGAGTCCCTTGCAGCTCTGCTTCATCCACTCATGAAGCTTTCCCCTGCGGGTGGGGACCAAGGGCTTGAACCCAGGTCCTTGTGCACTGTAATGTGAGCTCCTAACCAGGTGTGCCACCAGTGGCCTGGTCCCCTCATTGGTTTTCTAATACGCTGGTTTAAATAAGCTAGTCAGAAGTATAAATACAAGTTCTTCACTGACTCATAGATGACACTTCACCTACAATATGTAAAAATTTTCAAGTCAAACCTCAGACTTAAAAGTTATTTCTTGTTAAGCGCACGTGGCGCAAAGCACAAAGACCAGTGTAAGGGTCCTGGTTCGAGCCCCCGGCTCCCCACCTGCAGGGGAGTCGCTTCACAGGCAGTGAAGCAGGTCTACAGGTGTCTGTCTTTCTCTCCCCCTCTCTGTCTTCCCCTCCTCTCTCCATTTCTCTCTGTCTTATCTAACAATAACAAGGGCAACAAAATGGAAAAAATGGCCTCCATGAGCAGTGGATTTGTAGTGCAGGCACTGAGCTCCACTGATAACCCTGGAGGGGGAAAAAAAAAGCCAAGATGAGCATTAATATCTAACTGACTGAATATTCTGGCATGCTGGTGTGTCTCCTGGGTGTTTCCTCTTGTGTTGAATGATTACGTCTAGAATGTCATCATTGGGGGTCGGGCAGTGGCGCAGCAGGTTAAGCGCACGTGGCGCAAAGCTCAAGGACCGGCTACGGATCCCGGTTCTGGTTCAAGCTCTCGGCTCCCCACCTGCAGGGGGGACGCTTCATAGGCAGTGAAGCAGGTCTGCAGGTGTCTTGTCTTTCCCCCTGTATCTCCCCTTCTCTCTCCATTTCTCTCTGTCCTATCCAACAACAACGACATCAACAATACTAATAACTACAACAATAAAACAACAAGGGCAACCAAAGGGAAAATAAATAATTGTTAAAAAATAACAATAAATTAATTAGAATGTCATCATCTTGAGGCTTATTTCCTTTCTGTGACTTCTGAATCGTGTAGATGTATATTGTCTTCATTGCCTTGTAGATTCTTTCCAATGAAGAGAAGAGATCAAATTATGACCACTACGGAGATGCCGGAGAGTCTCAGGGCCACCAGAAGCAGCAGCAGCGGGAGTACCGCTTCCGCCACTTCCACGAGAACTTTTATTTTGACGAGTCGTTTTTCCACTTCCCCTTTAACTCCGAGCGACGAGACTCCATTGATGAAAAGTATCTCCTGCACTTTTCGCATTATGTCAACGAAGTCGTTCCGGACAGCTTCAAGAAGCCCTACCTCATCAAGATCACCTCTGACTGGTGCTTCAGCTGCATCCACATTGAGCCGGTGTGGAAAGAAGCTGTCCAAGAACTGGAAGGATTGGGTAAGACGCTTTCATTTGTCAGAAGCCGTGTGTGGGCGAGGAAGTGGCTTCCGCATCTTGTGTTCCAGAAGGACACTGGGACAAGCAGACAGTCCACAGTGTTTCCCTTCATGGTGATGTGGTCTTTAGGAACACAGTTTCAGAAAGGAGAAATGCAAAAGCCACTCTCTGCATGAATCTGAAAATATTTGTCTTTCTTGGGGGATATATGGCTTACAGTAGGCAGTAACATATAGTCGTTGGTCCACGTGTAACATTTCTCGGTTGTCCAGGTAACACGCTAAGCCCCCACCTAGGTCCTCCTCTGCCATCCTGTTCCAGGACCTGAACACTGCCCCTCCCTCAAGAGTCCTTTGCTTTGGTGCTGATTGGAAATGTTATCTGTATAGTCTCCTGACATCTGGCAAGGAACTGAATATGGAGGAGAAACTTAAAAGTGACTGGTTCAAAAAATAGCCCTCCGGCATCGATTTTAACCTTGGTAGATTCCTGCAGATTAGTCTTGATGTTTTTTGTTTGATTGATTGTTTTTGGTGTTTTTTTTGGTTTTTTTTTTTTTTTACTTCACCTCGTATATTACTTTGCTAGGGCTGCCATAAAAAAAAAAAAAGCAAAACAAAAAAGCAGAACAAGCAAAAAACGACCACAGACTGGGTGACTTAAATAACAGATTTCCTTTCTCCTAGTGCTTTTTTTTTTTTTATTGCCTCCAGGTTTATTGCTGGGGCTGGGTGCCTGCACTAGGAATCCACCGCTCCTGGAGGCTATTTTTTGTTGTTGCTGCTGCTGTTGAACAGGACAGAGAGAAATGGAGAGAGGAGGGGAAGACAGGGAGGGGGAGAGACAGACAGACACCTGCAGACCTGCTTCACCGCCTGTGAAGCGACTCCCCTGCAGGTGGGGAGCCGGGGGCTCGAACCGGGATCCTTACGCCGGTCCTTGCGCTTTGCGCCACCTGCGCTTAACCCGCTGCGCCACCGCCCAGTCCCCTTCTGGTTCTTGAGGTCAGAAATCCAAGAGGAGGGTACGAACAGGTTTGTTTTCCCAAGACCGTTTCCTTCACTTCAAGGTGTCTGCTGCCTCCCTGTATCCTGACAGGGCCATCTCTGTGTGTCCGTGTCTAGTCTCTCTCTCTCTGTCTCTCTCTCTCTCGCTCTCTGTCTCTCTGTCTCTCTCTCTGTCTCGCTCTCTCGCTCTCTCTCTGAGCTAGTCTCTTCTTGAAGAGTTCTAGGGCTGAGAGGTGCGCATCGCCCGATGACCCCGTTCTAGCCTAGCCACCTCTAAGTGCCCGGCCCCTGAATAGAGCCATAGCTGGGGCTAGTGCTCCCGAGTGTAAATGGAGATGGGGGTTGAGGGAGGAGAGGGGAGGGAGGAGAAGGAGCTTAACAGTTTAGCCCCTAACAGTGTCTGACGGCCCTGACTCAGCATTCTCCAGTCCCACATTGATAGCCTCTCCTTTGTTCAGAGCTGCCACTGAGTGCCAAGGAAATTCATTAGTCCATTTATTTATTTATTTGTTTGTTTTTTACCAGAGCACTGCTCAGCCCTGGTTTATGGTGGCGCTGAGAATTGAACCTGGGATGTTTGCTCCTCCGGCACGAAAGTCTTTTTTTACGTAACCAGGATGTTAACTCCTCAGCCCACTTTGGGAAATCTTAGTCATTCAAGGAAACTGTTTGTTTTAATGACTCTGAAAACTTGGGGTTGCAGAACTTGATGCTCATGTTTGTCTTCTAATAATTAGAAGATCTGTGGTCCAGGAGGTGGTGCAGTGGGTAAAGCACTGGACTCTAAAGCATGAGGTCCTGAGTTCAATCCCCGGCTGCACATGTACCAGAGTGATGTCTGGTTCTTTCTCTCTCTCTCTCCTATCTTTCTCATTACTAAATAAATTAAAAAAAAAAAAAGAGAGAGAGAGACTTAGAAGATCTGTTCTTGAGGGTTCGGCAATAGCACAGTGGATTAAGCGCACGTGTTGCGAAGTGCAAGGACCGGCGTAAGGATCCCGGTTCCAGCTCCGGCTCCCCACCTGCAGGGGAGTCGCTTCACAGGCGGTGAAGCAGGTCTGCAAGTGTCTGTCTTTCTCTCCCCCTCTCTGTCTTCCCCTCTTCTTGATTTGTCTCTGTTCTATCCAACAACAGCAGCAATAACAACAACAATAACAAAAAAATGATAAACAACAAGGGCAACAAAAGGGAAAAAAATGGCCTCCAGGAGGATTCCTAGTGGATTCCTAGTGCGGGCACTGAGCCCCAGCGATCACCCTGGAGTACCCGAAGAGGGACTAAGGTGGCCATGGAAGGTGGGGCCTGAATGTATCTAGAGAGAATCACTGAAAAGCACAAGGTCACTGCTTCCAAAAACGGCTATTTTCAGTCTGTTCCTCAGAAGTACTCAGTCCTCAGATTTGTGGAAATGCTTTCCTGCGATTCACCAAAGAAATTCTTAGGGCCGGTGGGTAGATAGCATAATGGTTATGCAAAGAGATTTTCACGCCTCAGGCTCCAAAGTCCCAAGTTCAGTCGCCGCACCACCATCAGCCAGAGCTGAGCAGTGCTCTGGTAAGGTAGGGAAAAAGAAAAAAAAACAAGAAAAGGAGAAGAAGTCGCTCTTCTAGAAGATGAGGGGTTAGTGTAATGTCTTCCGTAGGCAGCAAGCAGTCGGCGTTTTCTCCCGGTACATAATGGGGGGATGAGAGCTGGAGATCTGGTGGGAAGCAGTCGCAGGAGGTCGCACAGCCGCATTTTATGCCACGCTAGCTAGTACTCGGCACATGATTTACCTTTTTAGAAGCTGATACGAAGACCCAGTGGCAGAAAATAAACAGTTTCATACCTGAGGCTGGTAGCTGTGAGCTTGCATGGCCTGTGCAG
This sequence comes from Erinaceus europaeus, assembly GCF_950295315.1. Taxonomy (NCBI): domain Eukaryota; kingdom Metazoa; phylum Chordata; class Mammalia; order Eulipotyphla; family Erinaceidae; genus Erinaceus; species Erinaceus europaeus. The sequence goes on from NC_080172.1 coordinate 114,724,852, forward strand.
ATGTCAACCAGCATGTACAGCATGTGGCAGCGCAGTGGTCAGCGCCAGCAGCCGCAGACTCCCGGGGGGCAGACGGACCAGTGGTCAGGTCACAGCTGCTGTTCTCGTGCCCGTGGACCAGTTTACCCAGTCTCTTCATCTGGAATGACTGGTGCTATCAAGCCAGCTGCGCTGCCAAGAACATTAGGAGGGAAAGATGCGCACTGTATTCCTGACACGTATTTTTCAGCACTTAGTAAGTAAACTTGAGAGAATTTCTGGTCAACTCGGTTTTCTGTCTCCCAAGTGGAAATTTTTGAAAGCACCCATTTTATAAAGACCTTCCTTTAAGAAATCTTTTTTTTTTCCTTTGCTCCCAGGATTCTCGCTGGGGCTCGGTGCCTGCACTACAAATTCACTGCTCCTGGAGGCTTTTTTTTTTTTCCCCCTTTTTGTTGCCCTTGTCGTTCATTGTTGTTATTACTATCATCGTTGTTGGATAGGACAGAGAAATCAAGAGAGATGGGGAAAATAGAGAGAAAGACAGACACCTGCAGACCTGCTTCACCGCCTGGGAAGCCACCCCCGCTGCAGGTGGGGAGCCGGGGGCTCAAACCTGGATCCTTGCACCGGACCTTGTGCTTCACGCCATGTGCACTTAACCCGCTGAGCTACCGTCTGGCCCCCAAGAAATCTTTCTTTTTTTTTTTTTAATATTTATTTATTTCCTTTTTGTTGTCCTTGTTATTTTTCATTGTTGTTGTAGTTATTGTTGTTGTTATTGATGTCGTCATTGTTGGATAGGACAGAGAGAAATGGAGAGAGGAGGGGAAGACAGAGAGGGGGAGAGAAAGAGAGACACCTGCAGACCTGCTTCACCACCTGTGAAGCGACTCCCCTGCAGGTGGGGAGCCGGGGCTTGAACTGGGATCCTTACACAGATCCTTGCGCTTTGCGCCACCTGCGCTTAACCCGCTGCGCTACCGCCTGACTCCCCAAGAAATCTTTCTTGACTGTATTCATCTGCTTTGTTCAGTTCACTATCAAGCATTGACTTCCCACTGATTTTTAGCTAAGTCGTGGAAAGGTTAGTAGAAGTTGGCTGGGCAGAACATGGAGGCGGAACGTGACAGGCAGAGGCATCCGCACAGGCGGGGAAGCTTGCAGAGAAAGCCGGGAGCTGAGGACCAGAGAACCTGAAAGTCCAGGCTCAGGGAACTGGACTTGACTTTACAGCCTATAAGAAAGCCCGGAAAAGATTTATAGAGAGCAGGGAGCCAATTAGACCTGCACTTTCGCAAGCTGCCGCTAAAGGGTAAGGGGCAAGTTGAAGAAAGTGAGGCAGAGGCCGGGAGTCCAGCCCTGGGCAGATCACTTTTTTTTTTTTTTTCCTTGAACAAGGACAACAGGAATAGAGAAAAGTGCACGAGCATAAGATGTGGGGGGGCCAGATCAGAGAGATGTGGAGAAACTTGGCCGCTGCTGGGAATCCTTTGGGTGGAGAAAAGGGGTGGGTGTGTGGGGGGAGGGGGGAACAGGCAGAAGAAACCACCACTGAGTAAGAGACAGCGGACTCCCAAGAGTGAAGTCCTGAGTTCGAACCCTGGCATGTCGTGCCGGAGTGCCGCTCTGGTTCTCCGGCTCCCTCCACCTCTCGATACCTGGGCATATTTTAAGGACAGAGCAGGGCTGTCGACATAGCTCACGTGGATAGTGCTCTGCTTGGCCATGCACACTACCCAGGTTCGAACCTGACCCGCCTGCATTGAATGAAACTTCGGTGCTCTGATGTCTTTCATTCTCACTCCCTCTCTGTCTCTGTAAGAAAAAGAGGGCAGGGCTGTTCAGAAAAGGTCAAGACTCACTCTGCATTCTGACCTGAACTACTGGGTGAGCAGAAAGGAGAGGCAAGAGGTGGTCCGGGAGGTGCTGCAGTGGAAGAGGCACTGGACTCTCAAGCACGAGGTCCCGAGTTCCGTCCCCCACAGCACATGTACCAGAGTGACGTCCGGTTCTCTCTCTCTCTCTCCTGTCTTTCTCATTAAAAAATCTATAAATGTCGCGACCTCATGCTTGAGAGTCCAAAGCTTTACCACTGCGCCACCTCCCGGGCCACTTAATTTGATTTATTTTTAATGACAGAGAGATACAGAAAGATACGCACAGAGCAACCAGAACACTGCTCAGTTCTGGCTTATGGTGGTGCTGGGGGTTGAACCTGGGACATTGGGGCTTCAGAATTACAGTGTTTTTCATAAACATTACACTGTCTTCCCCTACCTGGATTAATCTGTCTTACCTTAGGATCTTAGTCACTGTGGTCACTTGAAGGAAGAGTTCCATGGTTGCAAAAGATTGGTATTTACTGACTTAAAAAGTTGTTCTCACCAAGACTCTGGGGTGGGTGGGTGGAGAGAATACAGGTCCAAGAAGGATGACAGAGGACCTAGTGGGGGTTGTATTGTTATATGGGAAACTGGGGAATGTTATGCCTGTAGAAACTATTGTATTTACTGTTGAATGTAAAACATTAATTCCCCAATAAAGAAATGAAGAAGAAGAAGAAGAAATAAATCTATATATGAAAATAGAGGCAAGAGTTAGATTTGAGGAGCAGTGGTACTAGCTGTAGTTTGGAGATGTTGAGTTTGACGGCATGAAAACAATAACATTGATAATAAGTAACAGCACTAGTTTTCCATCTGTTGAGTCTCCTAGGTGCCAAGCACGACTGTAAGTAGCAGCTTGTGTTCAACAACTGCCCTTTGAGGCAGGTTCTCCTGTCACCTCTCATACAGGTGACTAGCTCTCTCGTGGCACTTTGTCAAGGTCGCGAGCCAGTGTTTGTCTTGAGATCAGTCATCATCGTAGGAAAAGCCCAATTCAAGTGATCATACAGTGATCATTCACCATTCCTTTTATTAAGAAGGAAGGAATAATTCATTTCTTTGAAGGAATTTTTTTTTTTTTGCCTCCAGGGTTATTGCTGGGGCTCAGTGCCTGCACCACAAATCCACTGCTCCTGGAGGCCATCTTTTCCCCCCCTTTGTTGCCCTGGTTGCTGTAGCCTTCTTGTGGTTATTATTGTTATTGTTGATGTCGTTTCTTGTTGGACAGGACAGGGAGAAATGGAGAGAGGAGGGGAAGAGAGGGGGGAGAGAAAGACAGACACCTGCAGACCTGCTTCACCTCCTGTGGGTGCTTCACCACCTGCAGGTGGGGAGATCGGGCTCGAACCCGGATCCTTAAGCCGGTCCTTGCGCTTTGCACCACCTGCAGTTAACCCGCTGCGCTGCCACCCGACCCCCAGGAATTTCTAAGTACGTATAAGTTGCATACTGTCGAGGAAAAGGGCTTGGCTAGATACTGGTTTTCAAAATGGCAGAGGAGCAGAGGAGAGAACATCAAAATAGCTCACTTAGGCAGTATGATGCTGTGCCACATGCCTGACCCAGGTTCGAGCCCAGCCACCACCTTCAAGGAAATGTGAGCTCTCCTTTCCTGGCTCTCTGTGCCTCCATCTCGATCTGAAAAAGTCAGCTTGGAGCAGTGAAAACCAGGAAACAGACAAAAAAAAAATTTTTTTTTTTCTGCTTTAAGTCCATGTCCCTGATTTTGTTTTTATTTTACATAGTTTAACATTTCAGGGGTTTGCTGTTTAGCCAGCTTTGACAGCATTGTTTGTGTGGGTGTTTGTTTCAGTGGTGTGTTCTTCCAGTTGGCTCTGTAACATCCTGTTAGGCATATGCTAAAGTTGAAAGAGAAATAAGTGCGCATAGGCACGAGTAAGACTGTGACACGTCACACCATGCCATGCTGCCAGGAGGCCTTCCAGCCTAAAAAAGAAAAGATTGCTTGCCTTTCCCAGGATCTGCATTTGAATTAGCAAAAAAACAAAAAAGTTTTGTTTCTAGGAATTGCTTTTACCTTTTAATTTATTTGTGATTAATAAGTTACAGGATTGGAAGAGTACAGTTTATATTTGCACAACCACCGCCTAAGTCCTGAATTTCTGTTGGAGCCAAGTCTTCGCCCCAGGATACAACTTTATTATTATTAATCATTATTATTATTATTTGATAGAGACGGAGAGAAATTGAAAGGGGAGAGGGAGAGAGAGACAGAGACACCTGCAGCCCTGCTTCACCACTCATGAAGCTTTCCCCCTGCAGGTGGGGGCCAGGGGCTTGAACCCAGGTCCTTGTGCACTAGAATGTGTGCGCTTAACCAGGTGCGCCACCACCTGGTGGCCCCCCCCTTTTTTTTTAACCAGAGCACTGCTCAGCTCTGGCTTATGGTGGTGCAGGGGATTGAACCTGGGATGTTGGAGCCTCTTTGCATAAACATGCCATCTACCCCGCCAAAGTTCTGTGGCCCTACCCTCCCACTTCCCAAAGTAAGTCTTGAGACAGTTTGCTTGCTTCTGTTATTTTGTTTCTTTTCTTTTTTTTTGTTCTTTACAAGTTCACGCACATCAGCTCTCTAGATTCCACAGATGAGTGACCCCATCAGGCAGTAGCCTTCATCTTTTAGTGTTACCTTTATCTATTGGATAGAGACAGCCAGAAATCGAGAGAGAGCAGGGTAATTAGGCTGAGAGAGAGAGAGAGATACAGAGAGAGAGAGAGAGACTCGTCTGGCACGACTTCACCACTTGCAAAGCTTTCCTTCTGCAGGTGCGGACTAGGGAGGCTTGAACCCGGGTCCTTGTGCTCAACCAAGTGTCCTTCATCTTTTATTTTGCTAAACGCAATCTCCAGTTTCCGGTGGTGTTTTGATTGCACCTTTATATTTGAATGGTAGTCTTTCTGGGCAAAGTAGGCATGGCTGGCAAATACTGTCTTTTAAAACCTTGAATGTAGCTGTGGTTTCTTTTACTCTCTCTCTCTCCCCCCCCTCCCTCCCTCCCTCCCCCCACCCCACCCCCTCTCTGCTTTTCCACTTCTGTCCCTATTTAAAAAGAAAAAAGACCAACAGTTTGCCATTGTGTATTCAACTTGGCAGGAGGAAAAAACAAAACAAAAAACTCACATTAAAAGACAGTCTCTGTCAGATGCCACTTTGGCTGAATGAAGTAATAACATGATTTGAATCACCCGGTCTCCAAATATATTCCAAGCTCTGAGTTTGGTTTCTTCTTATATCATGTTATTCAATCTTCATAACACTGGCTTCCATTTCACCATTAAGGAAACAGACTCAGGGAAATTAAATCACCTGTGTAAGGGTCACAAAGCTTAAGAATAATTTTTTTATTCCCTTTTGTTGCCCTTGTTTTTTATTGTTGTAGTTATTATTGTTGTCATCGTTGTTGGGTAGGACAGAGAGAAATGGAGAGAAGAGAGGAAGACGGGGGGGGGGCAGAGAGAAAGACAGACACCTGCAGACCTGCTTCACCCCTGTGAAGCGACTCCCCTGTAGGTGGGGAGCCAGGGGCTTGAACCGGGATCTTTACGCTGGTCCTTGCGCTTTGCACCACCTGTGCTTAACCACTGCGCTACCGCCCGACTCTCACTGTGTGCTCTTAACCCAGAGTGATACCACCTGGCCCCTAGGGTTTGAATCTTGATCTATCTGACTTGCAGGCAGCCACAGGGCCCAGGGCTTCAGAAACCTTTGAGCAGAGAGAACAGCAAGCATGAAAGATCTCCTCAGTGTCCTTTGATCTCCTAAGACTGCATGTGCCCCTTGCCCTGGTCCACACCGGTTCTGTTCCCTGTGTGTCCTGAAGTCTGGCAGAGAACACCCTTCGTGGTACAGGTGATCCCAGACTCAGCTGAGACGCTGGTGCCTGGTCACACCGCCAATTCCTGGCAAGGTCACTTGGGGTGACTCAGTCCCTGGTGAATTGGTCCCTTCTGTCTTCACGTCTAGGCTGGAAATCACTGCAGACAGGCAGAGCCAGGCTTTGTAGTTCATTGTGGCGGGGTTCAGATCTTTGTTCGACTATGGAATCATTGGTGTCAGAAAAGGTTTCCCCTGCCTCCCCCAGCATCAAGTTTCTTCTTGCCTAAAGATAATAAAAGTGATGTGTTTACAGCCCTAAAGAGATTCCGTCAGGCCAGTGAGATGGAATCACAGCTACACAAAAAGGCATCTGCATCTTCAAGGCCCCAGGCCCAGCCTCCAGTCCCACCATAAGCCAGAGCTGAGCGAGCTCAGAGAGAGAGAGAGAGAGGACACAAGTCAGTCCGAGGTTCACAGGCAGATAACTTACAGGGAGATGAGTTTGGTCTCCTGGCCAGTTTTAAAATGACTAAGCTTGTGATCTCTGCCACTTACTCAGTAATTCTATTTTTGGAATTTATGAGTTAGGAAATAATCACTGAATTACACGAAAGTGTATATAAAAAGATGTTCAGGGAACTCAAGCCTTCCTTATAAGGGCAGAGGGAGGTGCTGCTGGCTCTGTGGTAGAGCACGTGACACATGAAAGCCAGCAAGCTTGCAGCCCAGGAAGTGGTGCGGTGACTAGAGCACTAGACTTGGAAGCATAAGGTCCTGGGTTTGATCCCGGGCCTTGCACATACTAGAATCATGCTCTGGTTCTCTCCCACTTGCCTTTCCTTACAAATAAATAAATCTTTGAAAACAACAAACAAGATATTATCAGTGTGTGTACGTACACACATACAGTCACACCTGTGTAAGAAAGATTACAGGTTAAGGAGCTAAGTATCAGTGAGATCTCACTTTGGTAATTCCACCTTAATCTCTTTCTGGTAGTCTGTGTTCTCTTGCTGTAAAGATTCTTTTGTTGAGGGGTTTATGGTTTGCGGTATGGCTATTGACAGTAGAGCACGACTTTTCATCTGCCTGTGAGAGGTGTCTGCAGAACTCTCCCACCCCCCACACAGGCCCTTCCCCGCCATCTCATACCAGGGCCCCAACGCCCTCTCTCTCTCTCTACCATCCCCCGATTCGCCAGAGTGGTTTGCTTTGATGCAGTAATCTCTCTTTCCTGCTGCCACTGTAAAATTATTTCTATACAAAGGAGACCTGTTCTGAAAACTAGAACCTTCTTAACAAGTCAGAACTTTTTTTTGATGATTCCCAAGTGGTTGAATCTCTGGTTTTGTTCTCTGTGTGTAGGAACACAGTGAAGAGATTGCTCTCTGTTCTTTGCCCAGTATTTCCTCGTGGCCCCCAAATCAGTAATACAGTGTATTTGTATCCCTTCTGAAATGCTGCCATCTCGTCCTGTAGAGAGCTGGGCAGATTGAGAATTCCGGTGGCGAACAACCACTAGCCGGTATCGTAGGGGAAAACCGTTTCCTTCTTCGAGGCCTAGCTTTCCGGCTCACACCAGACAGTTGCTGCTCACCGTCTCCTAAGCTGCCATGGCGTGAGAGAGACCTGACTGAGTTCCCTGTGCTTTGCAGGTGTGGGGATCGGCGTGGTCCATGCTGGCTACGAGCGACGCCTGGCTCACCACCTGGGGGCGCACAGCACGCCCTCCATCCTGGGGATCATCAACGGGAAGGTCTCCTTCTTCCACAATGCTGTCGTCCGCGAGAACCTGCGGCAGTTTGTAGAGAGTCTCCTTCCAGGAAACTTGGTGGAGAAAGTAAGTGTCCCGTGAGGAGAACCTCGTGGGGCCAGCCGGCTCCCCCTGAACTCTGTGGCCCTCTTGTATTTAATTTCAAACAGGACAAGATATACGAATTCTCAAAACAGAATAATCCAGGTGGTATTTGTCCGAGATTGAAAATTGAAACAGACTTTATGCAAAGAGACTCTCATGCCTGAGGTTCCAAAGTCCCAGGTTCAATCACCACCATAAGCCAGAGCCGATCGGTGCTCTGGTAAAAAAAAAAAAAAGAAAGAAAGAAAATTGGAACAAACTAGAGAGAATTTGAAGTGGAAAGAATTCATCCCAGTTATTTGCCCCCATGCGATTTTTTCCTATTATTTTTTGTATAGAGACAGAAACTGAGAGGGACTGGAGGTAGAGGAGAGACGCCACAGCCCCGATTCACCACTCATGAAGCTCCCCCACACCCCCGCAGGTAGGGACTGGGGTCTTGAACCCTGGTCTGTGCACTCAACCAGGTATCTGACTACCTGGCCCCACCCTTGTATAGATTTAAGCCAAAAGTGGCAAAATTTTTCTAAACAAACAAACAAAAAAATTAATCATAGTGTAGAATGAATAACATCCCTCCGTGAATTTATTCATCTGGAGATGATTTCTCGTATTTTTAGTTACATACTTAGTGATTTTTTTAAATCTGGTTTCATGAAAGCAGACATTACTTTAGAAACAATTCTTTACACATTTTAATGTTCTAGCATTTAGGTTAGGGAGCAAAGGAACTAAAACAGGATTCTGAGTTTGTTTTAGTTGTTAGTTGATTTTTTTAAAAAATATTTATTCTCTTTTGTTGTACTTGTTTCATCGTAATTATTGTTGTTATTGATGGCGTCATTGTTGGATAGGACAGAAATGGAGAGAGGAGGGGAAGACAGAGAGGGGGAGAGAAAGACAGACACCTGCAGACCTGCTTCACCGCCTGGGAAGCGACTCCCCTGCAGGTGGGGAGTCAGGGGCTTGAACTGGGATCCTTACGCCGGTCCTTGCGCTTTGCGCCATGTGCGCTTAACCCGCTGTGCTCCTGCCCGACTCCCTCTTAGTTTTAGTAAGTTCCTCTCACAGTATCATGGTGGGAGGGGGGCGCAGCAAGATAGCTCACTTGGCTAGCGTGCCTGCTTTTCCATGGGCACAACCCATGTTCCAGCCTGGCCCCCACTGCACCGCGGGGAGCTTCAGTGCTTTGGTGTCTTCTCTCTCCACCTCTGTCTGTCATTCTGTGTGAAGAAAGTGGACTTGGCGTGATAGAGCCCGTACCTGTGCTTTGCCTTATGTCCAGCCCAGGTTCTAACTCAACCCCCACAGCGCTGGAGAAAGCTTTAATTGGTGTGGTGCCTTACCCCCTCGCTGTCTAGCTGGAAAAGCAGTGAAGACCCAGCAGCCAGAGAGAGAGCCCGTGCGAGTAGGCGCAGAAGCAAGCAGCAGTATCTGTATCTGGGAGGGTGATCTAAAGATCATAGTCTAAAGGTCATAGTCTCTCCCGGCAGGATCATTGCTCACAAAGGAAATATTTGTTGAATTTAGCTTAGGAGAAATTGCCATAGAGCATTTTAGACTCCGAAAAATGACAATAGGCTTTTTTTTTTTTTGACTCCTTGGCTCTGGCTCATGGCAGTGCAGGGGGATTGAATCTGGGACATTGGAGCCTCAGGCATGAGTGTCTTTACATAACCATGATGCTTTCTACCCCCACCCAAACCTTTTTCTTTTCTTTCTTTTTTTCTTCTCTCTTTTTTTTTTTTTTACCAGAGCACTGCTCAGCTCTGGCTTATGGTGATGCAGGGGATTGAGCCTGTGACTTCAGAGTCTGGCATGAGAGTCTGTTTGCATAACCATTATGCTATCCACCCCTGCCCCCAAACCTTTCTTTATAAACTGTTTTATGCCAGACGCTGAAACATATATCAGATACACTTTTCAGAGAACAGGCAATCTGGTACATGACAATTTCTATTCAAGATATTTGCAAACCCAACCTCAGGGGCTGGGTTTGCCGGGGCTTCCTGGCACAAACGGCCTCTGCTTGACCTGGCCAGGTGAGATGAGATAAGGAAGGAAGGGACCCCAAGCAGTCAGAGATGTGCGAGCCCGAACCAGCCTGCCTGGATGGATGAGTGTACGGTGAGTGGGAGAGGATAAGGTCAGAGATGTCACTGGAACCCCAGCGTGAGGGGCTCTGAGGAACTTGAGGCTGGTCCTGCAGACGATGAACCAGTGGAGGGGTTGAGCAGAGGAGTGAAACGATCGGTTTGAGGTCTATATAGATCTTACAGAAGCAGAACAGAGGGAGGAACTTTTTTTTTCTAACTACTATGAAAAATTTCTAGATAAAATTTTTAATCTGTTCATGTTTCTGATCCTCTCGGAATTATTTTAAAGTATGAACAAACACAAAGTTCATCAAATGACCAGACAAAAATAAGTAGTTGTCTGCCTTTTTTTTTTTTAAATAAAATGATCTTTTACATATTGTTCTGCTTAATTACTTTCTGACTATGTTAGGATGCAGAGTTAAATGCTGCAACTAACATCCTCTTTTCAATTCAAGGTTACAAATAAAAATTACGTCAGGTTCCTGTCTGGCTGGCAGCAAGAGAATAAGCCCCATGTCCTTCTGTTTGACCAGATGCCTGCTGTCCCCCTGCTGTACAAGGTATTTCTGTGCTGGGAAATGCTTGCTTTCCTTTTGGTAGTAAGAACTTGCAGCCTAGTTGTCCGGTTTGTATGAAACTGTTTACCCCATGATAAATGTTTAAAGGCCAAACGCTTGCCTTAATCACCATTTACTGAGCACCTGCTGTTGTAGGTACTGGACTGGTGCTTTCCAGACATGTACGAGCATTTTTTAAATCTCTGTTTATTGGATAGAGACAGCCCGAAATCAAGAGGAGAGAGGGAGGTAGGAAGAGACACCTGCAGCCCTGCTTCCCTCGAAAAGCTCTCCCCCTTTAAGTGGGGACCAGGGCCTCAAACCGAGGTCCTTGCACACTCTGACAAGTGTGCTTAGCCAGGTGCACCACCACCTGGCCCCCATATAATAAATAGCATTTAATCTTGACAACAACCTAATAATAGAGATACTGTTATCTGTACTTTGTAGACCAGAATACTGAAACTCACAGTATGTGTTTAACCAAAATCTCCCTGCATAGCATGATAAGCACCTAGCTGTTCTGAAGCCTGTCTGACTCCACACCTGCCCTCTGAGTGTGAAACCTTGGGGTCTAGCTGCAGCACACCTCTGGCTGTCACTGTGGCATCATGGGACAAGAGTATATGCTACCGGGAGTCGGGCTGTAGCACAGCGGGTTAAGCGCACGTGGCGCAAAGCACAAGAACCGGCATCAGGATCCCGGTTCGAGCCCCCAGGTCCCCATTTGCAGGGAGGGTCGCTTCACAGGCGGTGAAGCAGGTCTGCAGGGATGAAGCAGGTCTGTAGGTGTCTATCTTTCTTTCCCCCTCTCTGGTTTCCCCTCCTCTCTCCATTTCTCTCTGTCTTATCCAACAACAGTGACATCAATAATAACTACAACAATAAAACAACAAGGGCAACAAAAGGGAATAAATAAATATTTTTTAAAATTCTAATTAAATTTTTTTTTTTAATTAAAAAAAAAGTATTATGCTACCTAAGCCTTGGCATGATCACTGCCTGGTGTCCTACCCAGTAGAGACTTCAGATTAAATTTTCTGGTCATTAGGAAAAAAAAAAAAAAAGGCATTTTGTGTAGCCTTGTCAGTACTGTTCTGAGCACGATCTCCAGAACATTCCCACAAGGCTCCAGCACCCCACACGTGGTCCTCCACCCGCCTATGTGAGACGCCAGATGATGCGGTCTCGTGGCCACCCACATAAGTTCTCCCTCATTCTTCTGCCGTGGCAGCTGACCGCTTTCGCACACAAAGATTATTTGTCATTCGGATACGTCCACGTCGGTCTACGGGGTGTGGAAGAGATGACGAGACAGTTCAATGTCAACGTCTACGCCCCCACGATTCTGATCTTCAAAGAACACGTAAACAAGCCTGCAGATGCCATCCAGGTATGTGAGAGACGCTCGTGCCAAGAGGGCTCTGGGGGGCTGGAGAGAGAGCTCACTGGGCAGGGTACACGCCTTGCCATGCGTGTGGCCCGGGTCTGAGCCGCCACACTACGTGGGAGGTGCCAGGGCACCTGAGGCAACTCTGAGGCGCCAGCATCTCTCCCCTGACTGTCTCCACCAGTGCATAGTGGTGGAGTGCACATGGCACAACGTGTAAAACATGTAAGGATCCAGGTTCAAGTCCCCAGTTCCCACCTGCAGGGGGGAAGCTTCATGAGTGGTGAGGCGGGGCTGCTGGTGTCTCTCTGTCTCTCTCCCTCTCGATCTCCCCCTTCCTCTCGACTTCTGGCTGTCTCTATCCAATACATAAAGATTTTTTGAAAATGTTTTTAAGATTTATGTTATTGCATATGAGAAGGTATTTTTCATGAGTTAGTGAGAGAGAGACAAACCAGGAAATCACTAACACCTGCAGTGCTGGGAATTGAACCAGGAACCTCAAGACATATTAGGTCCAATGCCTTGAGGTTGAACTGTCTCCCCAGTCTCATGTACACACACACTTTTTTTTTTTTGCCTCCAGGGTTATCACTGGAGCTTGGTACCTGCCCTACAAATCCACTGCTCCTGGAGGCCATTTTTCCCGTTTCTGTTGCCTTTGATGTTATTATTGTTATTGTTGTTATTGCTGTTATTATTTAATAGGACAGAGAGAAACAGAGAGGAGGGGAAGACAGAGAGGGAGAGCAAGAAAGACACCTGCTGACCTGCTTCACCATTTGTGAAGCGAGCCCCTGCTGGTGGAGAGCCAGGGGCTCGAACCTGTCCTTCTGCTTCGCGCCATGTGCACTTAACCCGGTGTGCTACCGCCCAGCCCCCTATTTTGATATTTTTAATGTTCTGGGTGCTCAAAGCACCTGCTTGAGTACAAAGGTTATCTGAAGGACAAATACCATGCGATTGCTTAACAAATGTGAGCCCAGAGAAGCACTTTTTTTTGACAGAATGTTGTTTTCACTTGAGAGAATGCTTGACAGACAACTGGGGTTAATTCAGGCTTGGGGGTATAACAGACATTTTCTCAAAATAGAAAAAAAGAAAAAAAAAAAAAAAGCATTTTAAGAGAAACAACTGGTGGTATTTGCTGCCAGAGTAAAAATTCAGGCTTTTAAGAAAATTAAAGCTAATAAAGAAAAATGCAGATCAGCTCATACGAGCTTGTTTCAGACTTCCTGACGAGAGTGGAATGAGTGTGATACAGTTTTTACATGTCGGCATTTGAGAGATCACTGAGCCAGTTGTTTCCAAGTGAACGTCTATTATAAACTCAAGCATGGGGAGTCGGGCGGTAGCGCAGTGGGTTAAGCCATGGCACAAAGTGCAGGGACCGGTGTAAAGATCCTGGTTCGAGCCCCCAGCTCCCCACCTGCAGTGGAGTCATTGCACAGGTGGTGAGGCAGGTCTTCAGGTGTCTTATCTTTCTCTCCCCTCTCTGTCTTCCCCTTTTCTCTGTTCTATCCAACAATGATGACATCAATAACGACAATAATAACTACAACAATAAAAAACAACAAGGGCAACAAAAGGGGGGGAAATCACCATTTTGAAGTTTGGGGACAGTCGCATAAAAGGCTGTTAAGATAAACAGCCCTTTTCCAACCAGAGGCTGGAAGTGTTTTTATGCGTGCGCCCGTGTGTGTGTGTGTGTGTGTGTGTGTGTGTGTGTGTGTGTGTGTGCGCGCGCGCGCGCATGCCCGTGTGTGTGCGTGTGCGTGTGCCCTTCACTTTATCTCCTGACATGGCCTCTACACTTCACAATGTTTATTTATTTATTTTAAGAAATTACCAGTTTATGGAAGCTCTGTACCAAACAGGTCTGGTGTTTTGGTCCCCCCCCCCATCTTATCTGTATTTCAGACTTGTGCAATATCTATTAATGGTGACCTATAATCAGTGATCTTTAATGTCACTATGGTAATCTGGGGACACTGTATTCCTTTCCCATATAAGATAGTGAGCTGAATCAGTAAAGGTGAGTATGATTATTGTTGTTGTTGTTGTTGTTATTATTACCACCACCAGGGATATGGCTCCCGGCAGCCTGCCTTTCTTTCTTTCCTTTCTTCTCTTTTCTTCCTTTCTGTTTTATTTCATAGGGCAAAGAGCAATTGAGAGGGGAGGGTAAAAGATAGACACCTGCAGGCCTGCTTCATCACTCATGAGGCCCTCCCTCCCCCCGCGCAGTTGGGGAGCAGGGTCTCAAACCTGTGTCCTTGTACATGTTGACATGTGCACTCAACCGATGGCACCACTGCCCAGACCCTCTCAGGTCAACTCCTGTGTATTTTTCTAATCATGCTTTGTCGATTTCATCGGCTCTTCCAAATAACTGTTTCTGGCCTTTTTAATTCTTCTTATATATTGGTACTTGTTTTCCTTACACTGACCTTTATTTTTACTATACTTAGGGAAATCTATAAGGGTGACCAGAGGAAGGCTTAGAGAGAGAGACTTGGAAATGGCAAGAAACTGGTCAGGAGACTCCTCAGAGGACAGGCCTAGAAAAGGAGACATATTAGGGGGCCAGGCAGTGGCGCATCTGATTAAGGGCTCACATTACAGTGTGCAAGGACCCAGGTTCAAGCCCCTGGTCCCCACCTGTAGGGGGAAAAAAATAAAGACATTTCCTGGCTTACATTTTATATTGGTGTCTACATTACTGTGGACAGATCATCTCTGTAAATTTCAGTCCTTTGAAATCTATCAGTGTTAGTCACAAGATGGCCGTCATTTGCTTCTGTCGTTGGCTTCTGTGCCTACTGGGCATTGTCACTTTGGAGTTGCTCTACTACATTTTTCTGCAAGTCTCGAATAGAAGTGAATTTGGTTAAAAGTCAAAACGATTGACTTCTCCTTCATGGCATTAGGGAATTAATTAAGCAAGGACCATGTGTGCCCATTGTATCACTGAGCCGCCTTCCTGGGCCAGTCTGTGTAAAATAATGTGCTTGGGTAGCTGGGCGGTAGAGCAGCAGGTTAAGCACACGTGGCATGAAACACAAGGACCGTAGTAAAGATCGTGGTTCGAGCCCCCGGCTCCCCACCTGCAGGGGAGTCGCTTCACAGGCGGGGAAGCAGGTCTGCAGGTGTCTGTCTTTCTCTCCCCCTCTCTGTCTTCCCTTCCTCTCTCCATTTCTCTCTGTCCTATCCAACAACAACAACATCAACAATAACAGCAACAACAATAACTACAACAACAACAAGGGCAACAAAAGGGAAAATAAATATAAAAAATACTGTCTTTGATGGTACTGTACATGATAAAAAGAGTTTCACATGAAAGAGACAGGCGGAGTATCTCTCCTGGGGGTCGAACCAGGATCCTTAAGTATGTGAGCCCAGTGCTCTACAAGTTGAACTGTGTCATTTTTACCAGAGTGCTACTCAGCTCTAGCTTATGGCATGTGGAGAATTGAACCTGGGACCCTAGACCTTCAAGCATTAGGGTCTATTTGCACAACCATTGCGCTGTCGCCCCCACCCCAAGTTGAACTATTTCCTTGACTGGCCCGATATATATATTTTTCCCCATTATTGGGGGGTTAATGTATTACGTAGCCAACAGTAAATACAATAGTTTGTACATGTATAACATTTCTCAGTTTTCCACACAACAGTACAACCCCCACTAGGGCCTCTGCCATCCTTTTCAGACCTGGACTCTCCCTCCCCACACCCACCCCAGAGTCTTTGACTCTAGTGCAGGACACCAACTCCAGTTCAGGTTCTGCTTAGTGTTTTCCATTCTGATCTTGTTGTTCAACTTCTGCCTGAGAGTGAGATCATCCCATATTCCTCCTTCTGTTCCTGACTTACTTCACGTAACATGGTTTCGTCAGGCTCCATCCAAGGGGAGGCCTGTTATCTTTTTTTTTTTTAATCTTTTTAAAAATTGTGTATATATATATATTTGTTTTATTTTCCCTTTTGTTGCCCTTATTTTTTAGTGTTGTTGTAGTTATTATTGATGTCATCGTTGTTGGATAGGACGGAGAGAAATGGAGAGAGGAAGGGAAGACGGGGAGAGAAAGACAGACACCTGCAGACCTGCTTCACTCCCCTGCAGGTGGGGAGCCAGGGGCTCGAACTGCGATCTTTACGCCGGTCCTTGCACTTTGTGCGCTTAACCCGCTGCGCTACCGCCCGACTCCTGAGGCCTGATATCTTTGATCCTACATTCTTAGCAGGGGGAGAGAGCCGCCAGCATCTTTCACCATTTATGAAGCTTCACCTTTGCTTCCATAATGCTTCCACGTGGGATCAGAAACGAGCCCAACCCCCCACACACACACACACACTCTCACACACTCACACACAGACTCACACACATACACTCACACACACACAGACACAGACTCACACACACACAGACTCACACACATACACTCACACACACACAGACTCACACATACACAGACTCACACACACACACACACAGACTCACAGACACACACTCACACAGACACACACTCACACACACAGACACACACACAGACACACACACACACAGACACACACACAGAGACACTCACAGACACAGACACACAGACACACACACACAGACACAGACTCACACACACACAGACTCACACACTCACACACACACACACAGACTCACACATACACAGACTCACACACATACACTCACACACACTCACACAGACTCACACACACAGACACACACTCACACAGACACACACTCACACAGACAGACACACTCACACACACAGACACTCACAGTCACAGACACACACACACACAGACACACACAGACACACACAGACACTCACATACACACACACACAGACACACACACACAGATACTCACAGTCACAGACACACACACACACAGACACACACAGACACATACACACACTCACTCACACACACACACAAACATACACACACACACACACACACACAGTAAGGTTTGTCCCTCACTCCTGCTCAGCTGTCTCCTGACTCCCAAGGTGATCGGCCTTTTAGACCTCCATGAAGCAGCAGGCAAAAGCTCCCCGGCTGGATGAGCATTTGTTTGACTTTCTCTGGATGAGCGTTTGTTTGACCCGAAAGAACCGCTTTGTCGCCGTCAGCCCTGCTTGTTGAAGTAAATCCCACCTGTTTGCTCCAGCAGGTCTGTGTGACCTGCTCGTGTAACCACAGCCAGGCCATTCTCATCCAGCTTGTGAGGAAAGCTCACTTTGAGTAAGGAGACTGAGCAGAAACATCAAGTGTTTCTTTTTTGTTTCTCCAGGCCCGAGGTATGAAGAAGCAGGTCATCGATGACTTCATTGCCCAGAACAAGTATCTCTTGGCAGCCAGGCTCACCAACCAGAAGCTGTTTCATGAACTCTGCCCTGTCAAGCGCTCTCACCGGCAAAGGAAGTAAGGGCTCGAGGCTCCTGCCTGCTTGTCGTCATGAGGGGGGGACCATTTCACATGTCACTCCAGAACAGTTACACATCTACCTAGGGCAGTCAGAGTTTCTTTTTTTTTTTTTTTTTTAAATATTTATGTATTCCCTTTTGTTGCCCTTGTTGTTTTATTATTGTAGTTATTGTTGTCGTTGTTGTATAGGACAGAGAGAAATGGAGAGAGGAGGGGAAGACAGAGGGGGAGAGAAAGACAGACACCTGCAGACCTGCTTCACCGCCTGTGAAGCGACTCCCCTGCAGGTGGGGAGCCGGGGGCTCGAACCGGGATCCTTACACCGGCCCTTGCACTTTGCACCATGTGCGCTTAACTCATCGCACTACTGCCCGACTCCCTAACTTTTTTTATAATCTTAATTTATTGGCTAGAGACAGCCAGAATCAAGAGGGAATGGGGATGAGAGAGAGGGAGAAAGACAGAGACTCCTGCAGCCCTGCTTCACCACTCGTGAAGCCTCCCCCCACAGGTGGAGACCAGGGCCTTGAACCAGGGTCCTTGTGCGCTGTAATGTGTGCGCTCAACAGGCTGTGCCACCACGTGGGCCCTCAGAATTTTTCTTTATATAACAGATAAAGATTAGCCACTGTGATAGTGGGATGTACTAGTCTGGAATGTCTTTTTTATTTTAAAAAATTATCTTTATTATTTTAAATATATATTTTTAATTTTTTAACTTGATTTTCCCCCTTTTGTTGCCCTTGTTGTTTTACTGTTGTTGTAATTCTTATAATTATTGTTATTGATGTCGTCATTGTTGAATAGGACAGAGAGAAATGGAGAGAGGAGGGGAAGACACAGAGGGAGAAAGAAAGACAGACACCTGCAGACCTGCTTCACCGCCTGTGAAGCGACTCCCCTGCAGATGGGGAGCCGGGGGCTCAAACTGGGATCCTTACTCCGGTCCTTGCGCTTTGCGCCACCTGCGCTTAACCCGCTGCTCTACCACCCAGCCCCCTAATTATCTTTATTTTTACTTGATATAGACAGCCAGAAATTGAGAGGAAGGGGGAGATAGAGAGCAAGAGAGACCCCTGCAGCCCTGCTTTACCACTTGTGATGCTTTCTCCCTGCAGGTGGGGACCAGGGACTTGAACCTGGGTCCTTGCACATTGCAGCATGTGCTCTCAACCAGGTGCACCATCACCCAGCCCCCCAGTCCAGAATGTTTTTTTGTTTTTTTGTGTTTAAATTTTTTATTTATAAAAAGGAAACATTGACAAAACCATAGGATAAGAGGGTATAGCTTCACACAATTCCCACCATCAGAACTCCGCATCCCATCCCCTCCCCTGATAGCTTTCCTATTTTTTATCCCTCTGGGAGTATGGACCCAGGGTCATTATGGGGTGCAGAAGGTGGGAGGTCTGGCTTCTGTGATTGCTTCCCTGCTGAACATGTACACTGACAGGTCGATCCACATTCCCAGCCTGTCTCTCTCTTTCCCTAGTGGGGAAGGGCTCTGGGGAAGTGGAGCTCCAAGGCACATTGGTGGGGTCGTGTTTCAGGGAAATCTGGTCGCGTCCTGCTAGCATCTGGAACCTGGTGGCAGAAAAGAGAGTTAACATACAAAGCCAAACAAATTGTTGAACAATCATGGACCTAAAGGCTGGAATAGTGCAGATGAAGTGTTGGGGGTCCTCCATTTTGTAGATAGGTAGTATATTTTCATTATATTTCAAAGGGCCTGTAGCTATACTAATGTTGGTTGTTTGTTTATTTGTTTTCCCTGAGCCTGAAATCTGATATGCAAGTGAATCCAAATTAATTGTCTGGGGAGATGATGTCACTGCTGGGAAAAGGACCAGAAAGCTGGATCAGGGAAGAGAGTAGCTCCCTAATATGGGAAAGGGGTGTAAATATTGTTGACTATAAACCCCACCGATTTAATGTGATCTGGGGCCCATAATTAGCTTAGGAGCCTTTATGACCTCTACATCCCTCTTGATCTGTGCTCACAAGTCTAGAATGTTTTTTTATATATATATTTTTTTTAATATTTATTTTATTTATTTATTCCCTTTTGTTGCCCTTGTTGTTTTATTGTTGTAGTTATTATTGTTGTCGTTGTTGGATAGGACAGAGAGAATTGGAGAGAGGAGGGGAAGACAGAGAGGGGGAGAGAAAGACAGACACCTGCAGACCTGCTTCACCGCCTGTGAAGCGACTCCCCTGCAGGTGGGGAGCCGGGGTTCGAACCGGGATCCTTATGCCGGTCCTTGTGCTTTGCGCCACCTGCGCTTAACCCCCTGCGCTACAGCCCGACTCCCAAGTCTAGAATGTTTTAAGACTTAACCTACTGGGCATAAGACCGGCAGTCTCCCTACTGTGTACCCCTTTACTCCCACCTGAGGAACGAGGAAGCTTCAGCTAGGCGTCGTGCAGAGAGCAGGTCACTTCAAGTATGGGCCATGAGAGGGTTTCTGTTCTTACTACTACTTCATGTGGGGTCAGTCTGTAGAGTCTTGAAGAAGAACCAGGATGTGAACTAAGCCAGAGACAGGGAATGGGCAGCCAGTGAAATCACTTGGTCCAGCCTGGTAAGGCAGCTGCAGCTGGGACTAGAAATTCAGTCAATCTTGGAGCTTGGTTCACAGGAGCACTGAGTGCTCACACTTCAGTCGATCATGTCGTGCAGCCCGCAGATACCCTGTGACGTTACAGATTTCCAAATGGCCCTTGGCAGAAAAGGCTTCCCACCCCAGCACTGAGCAGTGAGAAAGTGTAGGACCCAGAGGCAGAGTCAAAATGACTAAGTGAAGGGCTGGTGCTTTACCATGCAGCACCGTCCAGGATGGAGCCCTGACGCTCGTGGCGGGGGGAGGACACCAGAGAAGGTTCTGGTGGGGTGGGGCCTCTCCCACTATTGGTGTGCGATGCATGCTCGTAGCTGTGTCCCTGTCTCAGTGAAGAGAGTGGCCCTGAACAGTGAGATCACGCGTGCGTGAAGCTCCAGCTCCACGAAGTAACAATTAATAGTAGCATTTGAAAGTGGGAAGACTGAGGCATGCGTATTCAACAAAGTAAGTCAAGGTTTGATATACAGAGGAAATTACTTCAGTGCAACATACCAGCTGCTCTGAATTTAGGGCTTTTCCTCTGAGAAAGGTATCCAGATGTTGACGGAAAACATATTATTTGGAAACTTAACCAAAGTATTCTCTCTTTTTTTTTAATATTTACTTATTTACTCCCTTTTGTTGCCCTAGTTGTTTTATTGTTGTAGTTATTGTTGTTGTTACTGATGTCATCATTGTTAAATAGGACAGAGAGAAATGGAGAGAGGAGGGGAAGACAGAGAGGAGGAGAGAAAGACAGACACCTGCAGACCTGCTTCACCGCCTGTGAAGTGACTCCCCTGCAGGTGGGGAGCCAGGGGCTCGAACTGGGATCCTTAGGCCGGTCCTTGTGCTTTACACCACCTGCGCTTAACCTGCTGCACTACCACCCGCCTCCCAAAAGTATTCTTTAAAATAAGAAATTCTGGGGGCTGGGGAAATAGACTAGTTATTCAAAAAATTAAAAAAACACCTGTAATGCTTGACTCACCATTGGTCTCAAGTTCAGTCCCCAGCACCACCATAAGCCAGAGCTGAGCAGAACTTTGGTTAAAAAAAAAACAAAAAACTGTTTTGGGGGTTTGGTGGCTGGATGGTGGTTTACCTGACTGAGCACACACATCGCCATGCTTAAGGACCCAGGTTCAAGCCCCTGGTCCTCACCTGAAGGGAAGAAGCTTCACAAGTGGTGAAGCAGGGCTAAAGATATCACTCATATTTCTTCTCCTTCTCCCCTTCCCCTCTTAGTTTCTTTCTGTCCTATCAAATAAATAAATACTAAAAAAAAAAAAAAAAATTGGGAGGAGATAGCATAATTGTTACACAAAAAGACTTTGATGCCTGAAACTCCGAAGTCCCAGGTTCAATCCCCCAGCCCACCATAAGCCCAGAGCTGAGTAGTGCTCTGGTCTCTCTCTCTCTCTGTATCTCTTTCATTGAAAATAAACTATATTTAAAACTACGAAGAGCAAAATAGGGAGCAAGGAGATACCCAGCAGTAGTGCGCAGGATTGGCATTTGAGTGCGACCACCAGTATCCAGCACTGAGCAGTGCTTTGGGTGAAAAATAAAGTAAGGGAAGCCTGTGGTCCAGGAGGTGGTACAGCTAATGAAGCATTAGACTCAAGCATGAGGTCCTGAGTTCAGTCCTCGGCAGCACATGTACCAGAGTGATGTCTGGTTCTTTCTCTCCTCCTATCTTTCTCAATAAATAAATGAAAGCTTTAAAAAATATATTCCAGATTCCTCAATAGGCCAAGGAATAATCTTTTATTAGTAGTATATTTTTGTCTATTATTGGATAGAGACAGAGAAATGAGAAGAGAGGAGGAGGAGAGAGAGAGAGACACCTGCAGCCCTGCTTCACCACTCGTGAAGCTTCCACCCTTACAGGTGGGACTTGAACCTGGGTCCTTGAACTGTAATGTGTGTGCTTAACCAGGTGCGCCACCGCCTGGCCCCCAGCATCAGGAATGATCTTGAAGGATTGTTTTACACCATCTTCAAAAAAATACACTCAGTCCATCCAGTCTCACTTTCTCCCTCGGTGACCCTAGAGTAAGCCGCCACCACCACCCTCTCTCGCTGAGACAGCATGTTTTTTAGTTTTTTTTTTTTTTTAAGTTTTGGCCATTTATTTACTATTTATTATTATTATCATTTCATTGGACAGAAACAGTGAGGGGGAGGGAGATAGATTGGGAGACACCTGTGGCTGCTTCATTGCTTGTGAGACTTCATGACCGAAGGTGGGGACTGAATGCTTACGACGACGGAGTTGAACCCGGGGCCATGTGCACGGTGTTCTCTGCGTGGCAGCCTTCTCGCCTCTTTGCTGGCACTTTTGTCCTGTGCCTCCCAGGAGCTCTCCCTACACAGTAACCAGTGAGCTCTGTAAAGCCGCTCCCCATCGCTCCGCCTGGAATTCTCAGGCCCCACATCTGCTGCGTTCAGATCTCCTTCAGCAGTCCCCTTCATGTGACATTCCCTTGGCTACCCTGTCTGCTGGGCCCTGACTTGCCGGGCTAGCGTGGGGGTGCCTCTTCCCGGGCGCCTCTTCTCTCTGGGTTGGAGAGAACTCGACCAGAGCCAGCCTGGGCTGCTACTCACTCAGTGACGCAGGGAGATGACTCAGGAACCAAGCTCGTGGTGGCGAGGCAATGCAATATCTTTACTGATCAGGGAGCCAAGACTTTTAAAGGGCAGACCCAGAAGTGGCAAGTCGGAAACGGAAATGGCTAGGAAAGGGGTGGAGAAAGGAAAAAGAGGCTGGAAAGGTAGGAACTTCCTTAGCAGCTGCTGCAAGGGTTTTAACTGGTGGGATTAATAATACCCTGCAGGCAGGGAGGGTCTGGAGGTAGAAAGAAGATAGATCAAAGGAATGGTATGGGTGGGGATCTTTCAGGCAAAACAATGATTATGTAGCTAGGCCATAGTATCAGGAATGCAGGGTGCTTTGTGAGGCTCCTCACAATTACCCGACATCTCCCCCTTTCTTTTTATCTAATGGCCATAATCTCAGGAATGCAGTCCGTACTTGTCTTACCTGTTTGTTATCTAACTTTCCCCCTGCCCCCTGGAGTCAAATCCAGGCAACATCCTTGTCTTGACTACTGTGTAGTAAGTGCTCAGAAACTACTTGGAAAGGAATGATTAGCTCAACCTTGAGCTAGAGCCAAACTAAATAAGCTGAGTGAGCCCGTCAGAACGAGGCCTAGTGGCTCCTGGCCTGAGGTGGATCTGACCATCCTGTGAGGTCTTTCTGCATCCAAGACTAGGTGTCTTGCGTGAAAAATAACTGCTCAGTGTGAAATTTGGTTTGGGGAAGGAGTCACCTGTCTGGGAAAGGTCCTTCATGGCGTGAAGGTCTCTCCTCAGAGACTTCCCACACAGCTCTCACTGGCAAAAGTAGCTTTCTTCCAGTCGAGGAAGAGCACTCTGCTGCTGCTCCAGTTACTTCAGTCACGCTGTCGCCTGGGCCAAAGTCACAACTTGCTTTGCTGCTGTGCAGGTACTGTGTGATTCTGCTGACTGCCGAGGCGACCAACTTCAATAAGCCCTTTGAGGCCTTCCTGGCCTTTGCCCTGGCAAACACACAAGACACAGTGAGGTTCGTGCACGTGTACAGCAACCGGCAGCAGGAGTTCGCCAACACCTTACTACCGGGCGGTGACACGTTCCGAGGAAAATCGGCGGTGAGTCAAGGACCCTCCTGCCCCACCCCAGTCCCTTTGCAACTCCTCCCTACCCCCCTCCTCTTGGACTTCTCAAGACAGATCCAGAAAAAGTCCAAAATCTCTGAATTCCACTTCAAAAGCCTGTTTTTGTTTGTTTGTTGTTTGTTTTTTCTATTTTGCCTCCAGGGTTATCACTGGGGTTCGGTGCCTGCACTATGAATCCACTGCTCCTGGTGGCCGCCCCCCCCCCTGTTGTTGTTAACTGTTGTTGTGAGATAGGACAGAGAGAAATGGAGAGAGGGGGAGAGAAAGACAGACACCTGCAGACCTGCTTCACCACCTGTGAAGCGACTCCCCTGCAGGTGGGGAGCCGGGGACTCGAACCGAGATCCTTTAGCCAGTCCTTGCGTTTTGCACCACATGCGCTTAACCTGCTGCGCCACCGCCGGACTCCCAAAAGCCTGTTCTTAAAGCCTGTTTTTACCCCAGGGACCTCACAGCCTAGACTTCCAGCCCTGCACCGTCACTGTAAGCCTCTTCCCCTGAATGAAGGTTCGGGACCACGTGTCCATTCTGCAAGTCCTCTTTGCCCCTGGCAGTTCTAATCTCATTGTTCATTTTGAGACTCTTCTAATAGGCTGGCAATCATGTGCTTTTAATTTCTTTTTCTTTACTTCAGCCTCTTACTCTTCATTGCAGTTGATCTCCCTTTCTTGTTCCTCCTTTGTTACTCTCCGCAGAAACACTAAATTCCTCTTTTCGTCGCTTTGGTAATCATGGAAAAGCTCTCTAAAAAACCCCAAAGACTGGGGCCAGGCAGAGGTGCACTGGTTAAGTGCTCACATTACAGTGCGCAAGGACCCGGGTGCAAGCCCCTGGTCTCCATCTGCAGGGAGAAAGCTTCACCAGTGGTGAAGCAGGGCTGCAGAAGTCTCTGTCTCTTTCACTCTTTCTCTCCTTCCCCTCTTAATTTCTCTCTGTCTCTGTCCAATAATATATAAATAAATATACTTTAAAAAAAAAAAAAAACAGAGACTTTCTTTCTTTTTTCTTTTTCAACCAGAGCACTGCTCAGCTCTGGCCTATGGTGGTGCACGGATTGAACCTGGGACTTTGGAGTCTCAGGCATGAGAGTCCGTTTGCATAGTTATTATGCTATCTACCCCTGATCAAGACTTTTTATATATATAAAAACTACTGTTAGAGGTTATATTACAGTGTCTTAAAAACGAAAGAACTTCAGGGCCGGGTGGTGGCGCACCTGGTTGAGCACACGTGTTACAATGTGCAAGGACCGGGTTCAAACCCCCAGTCCCCACCTGCAGGGGCAAAGCTTTGTGAGTGGTGAAGCAGGGATGCAGGTGTCTCTCTGTCTCTCTCCCTCTCTGTCATTCCCTTCCCTTTCGATTTCTGGCTGTCTCTATCCTATAAATAAATAAAGAAAATTAAAAAAAGAAAAAAGAAAGAACTTCCAAGTTTCAACTGAGGCTTTTGAAAATCACCAGAAGAATGCTTGCTTTTGTCAAAAAAAAAAAATTGAAATCTCTTGCACATTTTATCCTCATGCATATTTGTATTTACGCTTAGTGCTGAGTCGCCAGATCCTTCTTTCCCCCTCTGTCCCGACTAACGTCACCCTGGAGCAATTTGCCATTCTCTTGAGACTCCTAATGCTTCCTCTCTCTGTTCTGTTCAGGTTTCCATCTTAGAAAGGCGCAACACGGCAGGAAGAGTGGTTTATAAAACACTGGGAGAGCCCTGGACGGGGAGTGAGAGCGATAAATTCATCCTTCTGGGCTACCTGGACCAGCTCCGGAAAGACCCAGCTCTCCTGTCATCAGAGGCAGTGCTCCCCGACCTGACGGATGAGCTTGCCCCTGTAAGTGTGCAGCCCTCCCCGAGCGGCTTCTGAGCTCTGGGGTCCTGGGCACTTCTCCCTCGGTGCTCCAGCTTGGTCCTGATGATCTGCCGTGTCCTCTCCCAATAGATGTTCCTCCTCCGGTGGCTCTATTCTGCTTCTGACTATATCTCAGACTGCTGGGGTAGCATATTTCACAACGACTGGTAAGGATACTGCCACACTAATTCATCTTCCTCTGTTGCCATGTCTGGAAAGAGCTCCAAGAAATACCACTGTTTTGCTTTAAAAGAAAAAAAGTTCATATGGGGGGAGATTGCATCATGGTTATACAAAGGGACTCTCATGCCTGAGGCTCCAAAGTCTCAGGTTCAGTCCCCCTGCACCACCATAAGCCAAGAGCTGAGCAGCGCTCTGCTAAAATAACATAGCATAAATTGTTACTGCCTCTTACTAGTCCCTTCTCCAGAATTTATGAAACACAGCCTACTATACTGAGACACAGAAACAACTAGTACAAGCTATCTGTGAATTAAAACGTTGAGGAGAAGGGCCAAGTGGCGGCGCACCTGCTTGAGCGCCCTTGTTACTGTGTGCAGGGACCCGGGTTCGAGCCCCCAGTCCCCACCTGCAGGGGGAAAGCTTTGCAAGTGGTGAAGCAGGGCTGCAGGTGTCTCTCTGTCTCTCTCCCTTTCAGTCACCCCCTCCTTGTGGATTTCTGACGGTCTCTAGCCAATAAATAAAGATGATTAAAAACTTAAAAAAATAAAATAAAACTTTGAGGAGACAGTCTCTGCTCTCCCCATCACTACACCAGGAAAATCTATCCATATGATAGGAGAAAGTGTTTAATGCTGTGAAAGCATTTTTTGTTCTTCTTTGAGTGTGTGTGTCCGTCTCTTGTGTGTCCGTTTAGAGGAACAGAGAAAGAGACCACAGGACGGACCGCACACATGACCCTCATTCTGTCCTCAAGCGGCTTCTGTGCCAAGTAGCAGCAGCCTCTGCAACGCTCCGCAGGCCCGGTTAAGGCGGGCTCACCCCAGCCCTGCCGGTGTGGGTGTCCTGGTGTCAGCCACGCACCTCATCTGACCGATGCTGACACGCGTGGTGTTGCACCCACAGCGATAGGAGCACAGTGCTTACATTTTCTTGTGCCTGCTCCCTTTAAGTCACGTCCTAACTCAGCGTGTCTTCAGTTTGGCAGGGGCCAGCCTAGAACCTGGGTCATGCACATGCACATGGCAAAGCAGCACGCTGGCCGAGTGAGCTGTAGAAAACAAAGCCAGAGTGGGGAGCGGGCGGGCGGCGGCACAGTGTTCGTACAGAAAGACCTTGATGCTGAAGGTGTTGAGACCGAAGGTTTAGTTGGGGACACACACACACAGTATCTCTCTCTCTCTCTCTCTTTCTCTCTCTCTCTCTCTCTTTCTCTTTCTCTACCATAAGCCAAACTGAGCAGTGCTCTGGTTTTAAAAAAAAAAGGGGGGGGCGGGTGGTGGCGCACCTGGTTGAGCACACATATTACAGTGTTCAGGGACCGGGGTTCGAGCCCTTGGTCCCCACCTGCAGGGGGGGAAGCTTTTTTTTTTATTTCTTTATTGGGGAATTAATGTTTTACATTCAACAGTAAATACAATAGTTTGTACATGCATAACATTCCCCAGTTTCCCATTTAACAATACAACCCCCACTAGGTCCTCTGTCATCCTTCTTGGACCTGGATTCCCCAGAGGCTTTTACTTGGGTGCGATACGAGGGGAGAAGCTTTGTGAGTGGTGGAGCAGGGCTGCGGGTGTCTCTCTCGTCTCTTTCCCTCTTCCTCCCCCTTCCTCTCGATTTCTGACTGTCTCTATCCAATAATTAAATACAGAATTATGTATATATTATATATTATATTTTAATTATAAAAAAAAATCTTGGTGATG
This sequence comes from Erinaceus europaeus, assembly GCF_950295315.1. Lineage (NCBI taxonomy): Eukaryota > Metazoa > Chordata > Mammalia > Eulipotyphla > Erinaceidae > Erinaceus > Erinaceus europaeus. The sequence goes on from NC_080172.1 coordinate 114,751,976, forward strand.
CCATAATAATTGAAGAAGAAAGGAAAGGAAAGGAAAGGAAAGAGAAAAAGAAAATTCTCAGGTAAAGAGTCGCTGCCTGACAGAGGCAGTCTAGCGCTGACCGAGTCCCGCTGGCTGTTTCAGGCGGGAGATGATGCCGCTTCTGTCACTGGTCTTCTCTGCTCTCTTCATCCTCTTTGGCACCGTCATTGTCCAGGCTTTCAGGTGAGCACCTCCGTGGCTTCTCGGTGTAGTTCCTTTTCTTTCTTTCTTTCCTTTTTTTTTTTTTTTTTTGCCTTCAAGGTACTCCCTGGGGCTCGGTGCCTACGCTATGAATCCAGTGCTCCTGGAGGCCGTTTCTCCCATTTTGTTGCCCTTGTTGTAGTTGTTACTGTTGTCATAGCTGTTGTCTGTTGTTGGATGGGACAGAGAGAAATGGAGAGAGGAGGGGGAAGCCAGAGAGGAGGAGAGAAAGACAGACCCCTGCAGATCTGCTTCACCGCCTGTGAAGCGACTCCCCTGCAGGTGGGGAGCCGGGGGGGGGGCTCGAACCGGGATCCTTAAACCGGCCCTTGCGCTTTGCACTTAACCCGCTGCGCTGCCGCCCAGCCCCCTCGGTGCAGCTTCTGAAGACTGAGCCTCAGATTTTCAGAGTTGCTGGCACTCTTTTTCCTTATAAAACTCTTTTTCCCTCACTTCAGTGACTCGAACGACGAACGGGAGTCAACTCTTCCTGAGAAAGAAGAGGCCCATGAGAAGGCAGGAAAGACTGAGCCGAGCTTCACCAAAGAAAGCAGCAGGTGACTCAGCAAACAGACCCCAGATGCGGCCCCCACAGCACGCAGCCTGGTGCTAGAACAGCCCTGTCGCGGGGCGTACACACCCGGCTTTGGCTCGGATCTGCTGCACGAGGTGGACCCAGAAGAAAGTCACTGCCGGCCCGCGTGTGCAGGCACCTTTGCGGCATCTAAGTGCAGGGCCTGCCTCTCTTCTGTTCAGTGCACCCCATTTCCCAACCTCAGATTTTATCCCGCAGGCAGGAAACACAGTGAGCCATGTCAGAGAGAGACTGTTGGGTTGTTAGAACAGCCATGACAGATTTCTTTTCTCCTCTGCAAAAATGCCTCATGACTTTCCCGACAACCCCACAGATGAGCCAGAAGCAGAAGTCACCAAAAGCGTGTCACCGACCCTCATTCTGTCCTCAAGCGGCTTCTGTGCCAGGTAGCAGCAGCCTCTGCAGTGCCCCGCAGGCCCGGTTAAGGCGGGCTCACCCCAGCCCTGCCGGTGTGGGTGTCCTGGTGTCAGCCACGCACCTCATCTGACCGATGCTGACACGCGTGGTGTTGCACCCGCAGCGATAGGAGCACAGTGCTCACATTTTCTTGTGCCTGCTCCCTTTAAGTCACGTCCTAACTCAGTCTCTCTCCACAGCAAGGTTCCTAAGAAAGGCTTCGTGGAGGTGACTGAACTCACAGACATAACGTACACCAGTAACTTGGTGCGCCTGCGACCTGGGCACATGAACGTGGTTCTCATCCTGTCAAACTCCACCAAGACCAGCCTGCTACAGAAATTCGCTTTGGAGGTGTACACCTTCACTGGGTGAGCCGCGCACGTGCGCTTGGAGGGGGCGGGAGCAGGGGGTCGAGCACAAACACCTAGGTGAGGATGGATTGGACGAAAGTTAAATCCTAGGAGCCAGGTGTTGGCGCACCTGGTTGGCGCACATGTTACAAGGTGCAAGGACCGGAAGTCCAAGGGTAGCGCAGCGGGTTAAGCGCACATGGCGCAAAGCACAAGGACCCGGTTCGAACCCCGGTTCCCCACCTGCAGGGGGTCTCTTCCCAAGTGGTGAAGCAGGTCTGCAGGTGTCTGTCTTTCTCTCCCCATCTCTGTCTTCCCCTCCTCTCTCCATTTCTCTCTGTCCTATCCAACAACAACGACATCAATAATAACTACAACAATAAAACAACAAGGGCAACAAAAGGGAAAATAAATATTAAAAAAAAAAAAAATCAATGTGCAAGGACCCAGGTTCAAGCCTCTGGTCTTCACCTGTAGGGTGAAGTGGTCAAGCGGGGCTGCAGGTGTCTCTCTCTCCCTCTCTATCTCCCCTTCCCTCTTAAAGTTTTTTCTGTCTCTTTCTAATAAATAATAAAAAAAAAACTTTTTTAAAGAATGTTGAGGAAATATATATATATTTTTAATTATGTCTTTCATTCTTGGAAAAACATCACATATAATTATATATCCACATACAGTGAACTACAAATTCATACATATGAGTGACTATAATCTGACACCAGGTGGTGGGGCACCAGTGCAGCACTAGCTGCCCTGGGCAGGGACGTGGGTTCAAACCCCAAGTCGGGCGGTAGCGCAGCAGGTTAAACGCAGGTGGCGCAAAGCTCAAGGACCGGCTTAAGGATCCCGGTTCGAGCCCCCGGATCTCCACCTGCAGGGGAGTCGCTTCCCAGGCGGTGAAGCAGGTCTGCAGGTGTCTGTCTTTCTCTCCCCCTCTCTGTCTTCCCCTCCTCTCTCCATTTCTCTCTGGCCTATCCAACAACGACGACATCAATAACAACAACAATAATAACTACAACAACAATAAAACAACAAGGGCAACAAAAGGGAATAAATAAATATTTTTTAAAATACCCGAGTCCCCACCCCACCTGCATGTGGGAAGCATCCTAAACAGCGGAGCAGGGCTGCAGGTGTCTCTGCACTGCGTCACTCCTCTCTCAGAGAAGAAATAACGGGGCCAGGTGGTGGTGCACCTGCTTGAGCACACACATTACAGGGCTCAAGGACCCGGGTTCAAGCCCCCAGTCACCACCTGCAGGGGGAAGCTCCACAGGTGGTGAGGCAGGACTGCAGGTGTCTCTGTTTCTCTCCCTCTCTATCTCCCCCTTCTTCTCAATTTCTGGCTGTCTTGATCCACTCAATAAATGAAGATAATTTCTTCAAAAATTAAAAGTAAAAAAATTAGTGGTCCGGGAGGTGGCGCAGTGGATAAAGCATTGGATTCTCAAGCATGAGGTCCCGAGTTCAGTCCCCAGCAGCACATGGACCAGAGTGGTGTCTGGTTCTTTCTCTCTCCTCCTCTATCTTTCTCATTAATAAATGAATTTGGGAGTCGGGCGGTAGCGCAGTGGGTTAAGCACAAGTGACGCAAAGCGCAAGGACCAGCGGAAGGATCCTAGTTCGAGCCTCCGGCTCCCCACCTGCAGGGGAGTCGCTTCACGAGCAGTGAAGCAGGTCTGCAGGTGTCTGTCTTTCTTTCCCCCTCTCTGTCTTCCCCTCCTCTCTCCATTTCTCTCTGTCCTATCCAACAGTGACGACAACATCAGTTAACAGTAATAACTTTATAACAATAAAACAAGGGCAGCAAAGGAGAAATAAGTAAAATGTTAATAAATAAATTCTTAAAAATTATGGCCGCCAGGGACAGTGGAGTTGTTACACAGTCATTGAGCTTCAGCAATAACCCTGATGGTGAAAAAAAAAAAAAGTGGAGGGGTGGTATCTGTGTGGTGAGACATTAGCTGAAACCTTACACCCAGAAATGTAAGTCATCGTGGAGGGCCCTTTCCCCCTTGACGACAGGTTCTCTGGGTTCTGAACATTAGGGCTGGAATTCTGCCCTCTTCCCTGGACCTTTTCTTTTGTTCTCTTTTGTTTTTCTTTTTTTTCTTTTTGGGGCCGGGTGGTGGCGCACCTGGTTCATTGTGAACATTGGACTGTGCAAGGACCCTGGTTCAAGCCTGCAGGGGGAAAGCTTCATGAGTGGTGAAGCAGGGCTGCAGGTGTCTGTCTCTTTCCCCCTCTCTCTTCCCCTCTCAGTTTGTCTCTATCCAATAATAAGTAAATGTTTTTTTAAAAAGGAAAGTAACTGTTGTCTCGCTCTGGTGTATTGTCCTGAAGTCAGACACTGAGACTTTATTTTTACCTCCAGGCCTACCGCTGGGGCTTGGTGCCTGCACTACGAATCGACTGCTCCTGTGGCCTTTTTTTTTTTAATGAGAGAGGAGGAGAAGACAGAAAGGGGGAGAGAATGACACCTGCAGACCTGCCTCACCGCTTCTTAAGCAACCCCCCCCCCCGAAGGTGGGGGGCCGGGGGCTTGAACCAGGATCCTTGTGTGGGTCCTTGCGCTTCATACTATGTGCGCTTAACCTGGACCCCGACATTGAGATTGAAAAGTGGCTCCCGCTGGGAGGTAGGGAAGAGTCAGTGAGCAGGCATCGTGATGGCCTCCGAAACTCTAGGCGCTAGAACAGCTCTCCTTTTCTGAATTCAGGCCCCACGCAGCACAAAGCCTTCTGCCGCTACTGTCCGGACTCTGACTGAGACACTCGTGTCCCCGTCAGTGTGCCGGAAGGCACCCTTAATCCCCATTCTGCTCTCCCCACAGGAGCAGCTGCCTGCATTTCTCCTTCCTGAGTCTAGATAAGCACCGTGAATGGCTGGAATACTTGCTGGAGTTTGCCCAGGACGCGGCCCCGATCCCAAACCAGTACGACAAGCATTTCATGGAGCGCGACTACACGGGCTATGTGCTGGCTCTGAACGGCCACAAGAAGTACTTCTGCCTCTTCAAGCCGCCGAAACCAGTGGAAGAGGAAGAAGCCCTGGGGTCGTGCGCTGACCTGGACTCGTCCCTGCGTCTGGGTGACCCTCGGGGGAAGCCTTCCTGCGGCCTGGGAGCCAAGCCCCTCAAAGGGAAACTGAGCAGGTTGTCCTTATGGATGGAGCGCCTCTTAGAAGGCTCTCTGCAGAGGTTTTACATCCCCTCGTGGCCCGAGCTAGACTGAGGGGGTTCCAGAGACCTCAACTCTTCAACTTTTTACCGGGTCCCCCCACCCCCAACCCCGTGGACAGGTATTTTCAGGGCTCAAACCTACCGTGATGGACTAAGTAGAGATTTCAGATCATTCTTCTACAAGGACGACGGCCAGAAGACCTCCCCCTCGAGGAGTGAAAGAAACATCACAGAGTGAATCCCCTCCATCAAATCTTTTCCCGCTATGTGAAACAGACTGCATACCCGCTCCCTCCCTTCCTTCGTCGCCCCTGTCACGCGCTCGCTCCTGCCTCCCCTGCTCTGGGCTGCGGCAGCACAGAATCCAACCTCCCGGCAGTAGGTCCATGGATGGAACTTCAGGGCCGGCCTGCCCGAGCCAGCCCCTGCCAGCCCCTGCTGTGCTCTGGCCATGTGACGTGCCGCCACCACCACCCACCACCCACGGCAGCTTCCAGGCCCCGCTCCTTGCAAGAGGCCTAGCTCCAAGCAAGCTTAACATGTAGCGGTTTTCCCAGTAGTATGTGGCTAAGAGTCTATTTGGAGGGTATCCCCTATAAGTAGTTTATCAGCCACAGTTTTAAAAAAAACAAACACCAGAATCAGAATGAGTGGGGGTTCTGCGTGTGAGCTTGGTTTCCTTGCCATAAAAAGGGGCAGGCTGGGCAGTAAGAGCGTGAGCCCATCCGAGCACCCCCTCGGCTGCCTCCCCCGCACAGGCAGGAAGTCCTGTAACGACTTCCAGCCAGTAATGTGTCTGTTTTCCCGATGCCTTTCTGCCTCCGTCACTTTTAAGGTATGGATATTAGGAGCCATAACTTGTGACCTTGTTTTCTGACTGTCTAGATAAGCTGCTGTGAAGCTAGTCGGTGTTAAACCGAAGACGCAGTCTTCCCCCCCACACACACAGTGAGGCGCAGCTTCCCTCCAGGAACGCCTCCTTAATCAAATGTCTTTGTATCAAGGAACTGCAGATTCCTCAACAGTTGTGTCTTAGGGAGCACTCTTGCCGCTGAAGTTGTCTGTCTCCGTGTGCTCCTTCCCGAGAAGTGAATCGAGACAGGTCCTAGATTCTCGTTTTTGCAGAAGGCGTGTTCTGGGTTTCTGGCCCCCATTTCAGCGTCTCTGTTGTTCCCGCTCTTAACTCACCGCCGCTTCATCGGCAGCAGGGTCAGACCCGCCATCTGCACTCCAGCTCGCCGATAAACCGGTGTGTGAAGGACTTCCAGCTGAACCAGACTGGTTCTCCTCAGGGCAGAACCATCAGTGGAGCTCGGACAAACTTGAGAAAGTACTGTGTTTGGGTGTCACTCTTTTATATAAAGTTGGAGAGTCAGCATCAGTGGTAAGGTATTTATTAAGTATTTCTCTAATCAGAACAGCTTTATGCTAAGCCATTTGCATCCAGGATCGGTTCACTGTTGAGCCGTAATGACACACCACTAGTCAGCTGAGTCCATGAATTTCTATAGTTTTCATGAAACTTACTTTAAAAGTAAAGAACTTACTGTCGGGCTTTCCTTGTCCTTGTGGCCCTGTGAAAGAGGGATGCTGAAAGAGGGAGGCGCACACAGATGGCGGTAGCACACGGCAGGCGGCCCGTTCCAACTGGCCAAGGATCCTCAGTGCATTTGAAGGTCCTCGGGTATATTCTGAGGCTCCTTTGTGGCCAGCCTACTCGTCATAAGCAGTGGCAGGTTTTGTTTATTTTTAATTTCTGTTACAAGCAGGAATAACTAGCCTTAATGTCAGAACATCAGAAAAAAAAACCCCAAATAATTGTGTGTGTGTGTGTGTGTGTTTTGCCTGTTTTTTGTTTTCATTAAAACCAAAAGCACCTTCCCACAGCTGTATCTGCCATTCGTACTAAGCGAGGAGAGGATATAGGGCCAGAAGCATTCCTGGCAGATCTGGAGGCCTATTTGAGGCAGGTAACTCCCCACAAGATGCTGGGGAGCTTGGGTCTTCAGACCGAGCTTTACTCTGGAACACGCTGTCCTTCGGGATGTCGTGTTTCCGCGGACCTGTTTTACTTCTGTGTCAAACGTATGAGCCATTGTCATGTTCAGCCAACGCCACCATCTATCCTTCTGATGTGTGTAATCACACAGACCCAATTCTGGTTTTAAGTTAACCAACTACCCTTAAAATATCTTGAAACTGAATGTTTTTAGAAGTTTTGTGGGGTTTTTTTTCCAGGTTGGTACAGCCAAGGCATCCTGTTGAGTGGACAGGAGTGAACGCTTCCTAAAAGCAGCTTGTGTAGACTGCATGCCCATTTGACTTGATTTGTCTTTTTGTTTGCTTTGGTAAGTGAGAGACCAGAGCACCACCCTGCAATTCGGTGCAGCGCCGGGGGTCAGCCGCGGCGCCTCGGGCTTTCAGCCACCTCCCTGGCGCCTGCGAGATAGTTTGGCTGCTCTGCTTGGTACAGCTTGTGGAGCAGAGAGGTTGGCAACCTTTCAGTGACCACAGCCACCCTAACTTGCGTCCTGGGCTCATGGCCGTCACTTAGTGACCGTGAATATTTTGTGGGTTTTCAAATGACAGGTTGATTCCCTCTCAGCACAGAAGCGTGTCCCTGATAGGAAAAGTATCAGAATCTGGACGTGTTCTGTATCACTTGCTTTGGAAAAGAGGCCTTTTTTTTTTTTTTTTAAGTTGCATATTACATATGAAAGTAAGAGTGTGACAGAACAGAGAGAAAGAGAAAACCAGAGCATCACTCTGGCACATGGGACACAGGAGATAAAACCAGGAGCCCCGGGCACGAGACAGGCTCTGCCAGCTAAGCTGTTTATTGCCTCACTGCCACTTGGCCTTTTTTTTCCTTTTTTTTTTTAATAAAATTCTTCAGAAGCCAATGCAAAACATCTTGAGAGACGAGCTGCCGTTCACGTCCAAATATCCGGCATTGCCCTTGAGCGCAGATGCAGGATGGCAGCCACTATGTCTCTCCAGCCTGTCAAAGAGGAAGATCCTACTTTTGAGACAGATCTGAAAAGAAGGTGAATTTTTTTTTTGCACTTTTGATACTCTTATGAACAAATAACTTATTTAGCAAATGGTGTCATTTTTTTAATGTTTTTGTTTTGTATTGTGATCAGGCACTGAAGCTGATGTTGTTTTAAGACTATTACAGACTGGAAACAAATAAACTATTTTACTGTGTGATTCTTCTGGGTAGCTCTTGCATCGGGAGACGATAACTTGATCACGGACACCTGAACAGAATCAAAGCCGCCTGTAATCCAATACGGGCTTAATGCGAGAACAGCAGATTTGCCGTCGGAGCAGGGGCCTTGACCTTGAAGGGTACATAGTGCCAACCAGACTTGGGGGGAGAGTTAATGCCATGTCGACAATTAAGGGCTCCGCTGAGTCCAGGTGATGTCATCGGATTTAGGAGACATCTCATAGTGAAGGGGAAGTGTTTTTTTAATATTTTTATTTTTTAGTTTATTTACTACTGAATAGAGACAGAAATTGAGAGGGAAGGGGAGGATAGAGAGGGAGAAAGATTGACACACACTTGCAACCCTACTGCACCACTCTTGAAGCTTTCCCCCTGCAAGTGGGGACCAGGGGCTTGAACCCAGGTCCTTTCGCACTGTAATGTGTGCGCTTAACCGGGTGTGCCACCGCCTGGCCCCTGAAGGGGAAGTTTATTAAGGCCTGCATGTTAGTTTTTTTTTTCACTAGAGTTATCACTGGGACTCGGTGCCAGCATTACAAATCCACCATTCCCAGTGGCTTTTTTTTTGTTCTACTTTTATTATTTTTTTATTTCTATTATTTTATTATTTTCTATTTTTATTAGCACAGATAGTGGAGGGGGAGAGAGACTCCTGTAGACCTGCTTCACTGGTCAAGAGGTCCCCTCCTGCAGGCGGGGAGTGAGGACTGGAACCCGGGTCCTTGTTCATGGTAACAGGTGCGCTTAACCGGTGACCACAAACAACCTAGTCCCTGCATAATATATATTTTTTTCATAATATATTTTTTAAGTATTTTATTTATTAATGAGAAAGAAAAGAGAAAGAACCAGACATCAGTCTGGTACATGTGCTTCTGGGGATGGAACTCAGAACCTCATGCTTGAGAGTCCAGTGCTTTATCCACTGCGCCACCTCCCAGATCACTGCATAATCATTTCTAACCCACTTTTTGCTAATGTTCATTATGGTCCTAAAATCAAATTCAGGCCTAAGTTTTCTCAAAGGAAGAGGTCTATATTAAGAAAGCCGCTGTAAACTAGGAAGCCTTCCTATGAGGTTGTTCATAGGGGTTTTTGTTTCTTCGATGTCACTTCTCTAATTTTCAGGTGGTTTTGAACTACGTCCTCCATCGCTTCACCTTTCACCTCCACCACTTCTCATCCGGGGAAAACGAATGTCACTGTATCACAGTCTTGTTGTCTTAGATTAATTCCAAGAAATATTAGCTTTGGGGGCTGTGGGGGTTAAAATTCAACTCGATAACCCTGATTTCATAACCAGCAAGGACACCTGTGGCAGAGAGTTTTTTTTTTAATATTTATTTTCCCTTTTGTTGCCCTGACTATTTTATTATTGTAGTTATTATTGTTGTTATTGATGTTGTCGTTGGATAGGACAGAGAGAAATGGAGAGGGGGGGAGAGACGGACACCTGCAGACCTGCTTCACCACCTGGGAAGCGACTCCCCTGCAGGTGGGAAGCGACTCCCCTGCAGGTGGGGAGCCGGGGGCTCGAACCAGGGGCTCGAACTGGGATCCTCACTCGGGTCCTCGCGCTTTGCGCCACGTGCGCTTAACCCGCTGCGCCACCGCCCGACTCCCGTGGCGCTACTGGCTCAGAGGTGTATTCGTCCTGTCTCGAGGAGCAGACACTTCAGGCGGTCATCACTCTGGGGAGAACACACAGCATCTCGAACAGCAGGTTGGCCGCCAGGAGAGCCGTGTTGCCTACAGAGACGAAGCCCACTGTGAGCGCCACAGACGCCGCCCTCCACGCCCACCACCTCCTCCCAGTCCAGCCCGCTCCCCTCATCCCTCCCTTGGCAGTCTTGCCTTCCATCCTCACTGGAGGCGCTTTCCCTGGCATCCTCCATCAAACATGGTTTGGAAATAGCATATGAAGCCTCAGGTGCTCCGCTTACTCTAAGAACACAGACGCCCTCCCTCAAGGGAAGCCTACTGCAGTGTAGCTGTGCCACTGTCCTCTGAGGCTAACGGGTCTCACTCTGTACGGTGTGTTTTGAGTTTGGGTTTTTTTTGTTTGTTTGTTTATTTTTTAATTAAAATGGTTGGGGTGGCATCTGTTTTAAATACCTTCTGATTCATTCCTCATCTCATTAATATTATTTATGCTTTGAGATTTTTTTTTTCAATAAAATAGCAAAAAAACCAACCAAGATGGAACTCTGCCACCCTATCACAAACCTAAAGGCTGTCTCTGCTTTATCTCCTTGCTCACTAGAGGGCAAGCCAGTTAAGTCACCTCCCTGGGGTTTTCTTAGGGTGAATTAGCCCATGTTTGTAAGGTATACAGTAATAGGTTTATTTTCTTCACAGAAGGACATCCCCAGCAGGTTCCTGAGTTGTACAAAAGAACCCCCATCCAGGGCCCAGGCGGTTGCACACCTGGTTAAGCGCTCACATCACAGAGCGCAAGGATCCAGGTTCAAGCCCCTGGTCCCCACCTGCGGGGGGGGGGGGGGAACTTCACAAGTGGTGAAGCAGAGCTGCAGGTGTCTCTGTGTCTCTCTCCTTCTCTGTCTCTCTCCCTTTTCAATTTCACTGTCTCTATCCAAAACATTTTTTTAAAAAAACCCCGTTACACATTTACTCATGGACTTCATTAATGTGATTTCAGCTAGCAGTGGCCTGCAGGTCACGGTGCTTCCCTACTCACCAGAAGGGTCGTACATTGGTGAAACTTCCACAAGATCGCAACCCACCACATTCAGTCCTTGACAACCTCGGATGATCTCCAAAGCCTGTCCAACAGTCAGTCGGCCACAGTGACAGTCACTTCCAGCAGAAAGCAATCAGCAGAGGTCCTATGGATTCCTCCCGCCACATCCCCAGCCTTTGACTGGCAACTATTCCCTTCCCTCCAGAAATATCTGATGACTGCAGTGGGTGGTAGATAGCATCAGGGTTCTGCAAAGAAACTCTCCTGCCTGAGGCTCCAAAGTCCCAGGTTCAATCCCCTGCACCATCAAAAGCCAGAGCTGAGCAGGGCTCTGGTCAAATAAATAAAGATGCATTGACTGCCGGGCATGGTGGTGGGCGTCACTGACACGCCGATGACCAGCACACAGTCCCTGCTCCCAAGAGCTCCTCCGCCAAGTGGTGACAGAGACCAGTCAGTCACCTCAGTGCCGTACATTAAGAGTTCAAGCAGTGAGAGGGCTGGGCGGTAGCGCAGCAGGTTAAGCGCGCGTGGCGCAAAGAGCAAGGACTGGTATAAGGATCCCGGTTCGAGCCCCCGGCTCCCCACCTGCAGGGGAGTCGCTTCACAGGCGGTGAAGCAGGTCTGCAGGTGTCTGTCTGTCTCTCCCCCTCTCTGTCTTCCCCTCCTCTCTCCATTTCTCTCTGTCCTACAATAATAACTACAACAATAAAAAGGGCAACAAAAGGGAAAATACATATATATTTTAAAAAGACTTCAAGGAGTCGGGCGGTAGCTCAGCGGCTTAATCGCACGTGGCGCAAAGTGCTAGGACCCGCTTGAGGATCCCGGTTCGAGCCCCCGGCTCCCCACCTGCAGGGGAGTCGCTTCACAGGCGGTGAAGCAGGTCTGCAGGTGTCTGTCTTTCTCTCCCCCTCTGTCTTCCCCTCCTCTCTCCATTTCTCTCTGTCCTATCCAACAACGATGACATCAATAACAACAATAATAAAAACAAGGGCAACAAAAAGGAAATAAATATTTATAAATGAAAAATAGACTTCAAGCCAAAGAGCTCACCTGGCTGGTGCACCTGTCTCTCCATTGTAGCCAACCCAGATTCAAGCCCCCCACACTGGAGAAGGTGCTCGTACCGTGGTCCCTTTCCCTTCTGTGTCTGTCTGTCTGTCTGTCTGTCTGTCCAAAAAAGGTCAACCCTGAGCAGTGAAGCCCAAGGCAACAACAGCAAAGCAAGCACAGAGTATTAATATCCTGAAAAGGTAAAGGTATGGCTTCCCCAAGATAGAAATTTGTTCTCTCTCTCCATCCCTCTCACTCTTTCACTGAGTAATAAATAAATACCTGGGGGTCGGACGGTAGCACAGCGGGTTAAGCGCACATAGTGCGAAGCACAAGGACCAGAGTAAGGATCCCGGTTCGAGCCCCCGGCTCCCCACCTGCAGGGGAGTCGCTTCCCAGGCGGTGAAGCAGGTCTGCAGGTGTCTGTCTTTCTCTCCCCCTCTTTGTCTTCCCCTCCTCTCTTCATTTCTCTCTGTCCTATCCAACAATGACAGCAATAACAATAATAATAATAACAACAATGATAAGAGCAACAAAAGGGGGAAAAAAGAGTCTTCAGGGACCACGTGGTGGTACACCTAGCTGAGCACATGTGTTAAAATGAGCAAGAACGTGGGTTCGAGCCCTCAGTCCCCACCTGCAGGAGGGAAGCTTTGCAAGCGGTGAAGCAGGGCTGCGAGAGTCTCTCTGTCTCTTTCTCTGTCACCTCTTCCCTCTTGATTTCTGGCTGTCTCCACCTAATAAAGATAATTAAGAAAAAATCCTCAGCCCTATAAATCGTCACGGGTGGAACCTCCTTACCTGACTAGGGGTGAGACCAGCAATTTCAGGTGTCCCAGTCCCCGGGGCATAAGCGGGGTCCAAGCCATCGATATCAAAACTGATATAAAGGGGTTTGCCTCCCATCTGCTGTCTCACTTCCGCCATCAGGGGAACCAGCGACTTCAGCCAGCAGTCTTCAGCCAGGACCACGCGGAAGCCCTGGGGAGGCAGAAACACAAGAACGGAAGGGCGAGACTTCAGCGTGGCAGCCTCTGCCGGGCTTCTCCTCGGTGTCCATCCTGTGCTGCTCTGGACACGTGGGCCACAAGTTACCCTCAGTCTCCACAAGGGAGGAAAGACTGCCCCCATTTTCCGGATGATAACAGGAGGAGACAACAGCTAGGAAAGAAGGAGGGAGTTCAGCTGACCTCTGGGAGGGTTCAGAATGAAGCTTTGGTAAGCCCATGCCGACTTCTCCTGCCAGCTTCTCCCCCACAGAAGACTGGCCTTTGCAACTGCGAGAGCAGAGGCTTGGGTCTTACCCAGGAGCACGTCCAGTTCACTGGGAACTGATTTGTATTCATTTATTTATTGGGTAAAGACAAAGAGAAATCAAGAGGGAAGTGGGAGCTACAGAGGGAGAGAGGAAATAGAAAAAGACTCTCATGCCTAAGGCTTCAATGTCCCAGGTTCAATCCCCTGCACCACCGTAAGCCAGAGCTGAGCAGTGCTCTGGTAGGAAAAGAAAAAGGGGGGGGGTATGTGGGGGAGCGAGACAGACACCTGCAGCCCTGCTTCACCATTCCTGAAGCCTTCCCTCATGCAGGTGGGGGCCAGGGGCTTGAACCCAGGTCCTTGTGCGCTGTAATGTGAGCACTTAACCAGGAGTCAGTCTGCCTGGTGAGGATGAGAAGAAACAGCAAGGCAGACACTTGGCCTTCGAATGCCTCTGTTCTTTTCCAAGTCAGTTCATCTGGACGCTTGCATGTTTCTCCTTGTCTGCCCAGCCCGCCAGCTGACGTGCTCCCTCCTCTCTGTCCCCACCGCCTACGTGATGCCAAGGCAGCCTTGGCTCCCCGCTGTCTGAACCTGACGGGGAAGCCCTTGAGGATTGGGGAGGAGGAGCCACTGGGGACGAGGGGGGCAGTTTAGGGGAGGCGTTGGGTCTGTCACCTGACTACGGCTGAATCTGCAGGGATCCAAGGTCGAGGAAGAGCCCCGGATGCCGATCTGTACCACCCGCCGACAGTCCAGGAGTCCGTCGTCCACGCAGCGGCGGAAGGGCGTGCCATGATACAGCTTCTCTCCCAAGGCTTTGTCAGCCACGTCCATGTGAGCATCCACATGCAGGAGCCCCACGGGGCCATGCCTGCTGGCAGCAGGGCAGCTCAGAGGCCCGGCCTCCTGGGGGCACCTGAGCAGTGCCCCCTTCCAGGCCACCAAGACCCGATAACACGTCATGACCACGGAGGGGAGACCTGGCACCCATGTCGGGGGCCTTGCTACTGCTTTCTGCCTTCAGGTCACATCGCGTCTGGAACAGTAAACTCAGAGGCCGTCAGGCAGAAAGTCAGCAGGTGCTGTGGCTACCTGTCACCCAGCATCCTCTAGACTTAGCAATGGAGAAAGCCCACCTGGGAGGTAGCACAGTGGATAAAGCCTTGGATTCTCAAGCATAAAGTCTTTAGTTCAATCCCCAGCATGTTCGAGAGTGATGCTCTGGCTCTATCTTCCTCTCTCACTAATAAAAGGAGAGAGAGAGAGAAAGAGAGAGAAAGACTGACTCCTGGGGACAGGAGGGTAAGAATGCAGGGTGAAAGACACTCGTCAGAGCTATCCTTTCTCCAGCAATAGCACCAAGAAACAAATCCAATTCAGCTCTCTCTCTCCACAATGTCCATCCACCCTGTCAAAAATTAACATAACAGGGAGTCGGGCGGTAGCGAAGCAGGTTAAGCGCACATGGCGCAAAGCCCAAGGATCAGTGGAAGGATCATGGTTCGAGCCCCCGGCTCCCCACCTGCAGGGGAGTCACTTCACAGGCAGTGAAGCAGGTCTGCAAGTGTCTGTCTTTCTCTCCCCCTCTCTGTCTTCCCCTCCTCTCTCCATTTCTCTCTGTCCTATCCAACAACAACATCAACAACAATAATGATAAGCACAACAAGGCTAAAGCAACAAGGGCAACAAAAGGGGAAAAAATGGCCTCCAAGAGCAGTGGATTCACAGTGCAGGCACTGAGCCCCAGCAATAACCCTGGAGGCACACACACACAAAATTAACATACAGGGAGTCGGCGGTAGCGCAGTGGGTTAAAAGCACGTGGCACAAAGTGCAAGGACCGGTGGAAGGATCCCGGTTTGAGCCCCCATCTCCCCACTTGCAGGGGAGTCGCTTCACAGGTGGTGAGGCAGGTCTGCAGGTGTCTGTCTTTCTCTCCCCCTCTCTGTCTTCCCCTCCTCTCTCCATTTCTCTCTGCCCTATCCAACGACAATGACATCAATAATAACAACAATAAAAAAAAGGAATAAATAAAAAATGTAAAGTGATCCGGGCGGTGGCGCAGTGGATAAAGCATTGGATTCTCAACCATGAGGTCCCAAGTTCAACCCCTGGCAGCATATGTACCAGAGTGATGTCTGGTTCTTTCTCTCTCTGCCTGTCTTTCTCATGAATAAATAAATTTTTTAAAAAACTTAAAAAAAAAAGAAAAAATTAATATACAATCCAAATCAATGTAGAACAAACACAGGTGGGAGAAAGACTTGTACCCACTCCCCTCCAACCTGGATGTGCCCACAAACTTTTTCTTTTTTTTTTTTAATTTTTATCTTTATTTATTGGATAGAGACAGCCAGAATTTGAGAGGGAAGGAGGAGATAGAGGAGAGACAGAGAGACACTTGCAGCCCCGCTTCCTGACTCGTGAAGGTTTCCTCCTGCAGGTGGGGACCAGGTACTGAATCCAGGTCCTTGTTAAGGTTAAGTACATTGTAACAGGTACTTAACCAGGTGCATGGGATGCATTGGATCCACCTTCTCGTGGTGCATCCCGTGAGTCCCCATTCATTGGGGAAACTGACGATCCTTCCTAGCCAACTGAATCCACATGGATCCCAGTCACTTTCAAAGACAGCAACAAGCAGCTCCTGACAGCTTTCAGCCTGACGCTGTTGACTGGCTACGGAAGAAGGGCAAACGCTAGAAGAAGAAGAAGAAGAAGAACCGGGTGCACCACCACTCATCCCCTTACTCTCTTTTTCTTTTGGAGAGGGTATCATGCTTCCAAGTCAGTGTCAACTCCCAGGCCCCTACGTGTGTGTGTGTGTGTGTGTGTGTGTGTGTGTGTGTGTGTTTGCAATGTTGTTCTTTGTGTGTTTGCAATGTTCTTTGGGTTTTTTTTATGGTTTTTTAAATTAATTATTTATTTATTATTGGATAGAGACAGAGAGAAATTGAGAGGGAAAAAGAGAGAGAGAGAGACATCTGCAGTTCTACTTCACTCATGAAGCTTCCCCCTTGCAGGTGGGGACCAGGGTTTGAACCTGGGTCCTTGCGCACTGTCCTGTGTGTGCTTAGCCAGGTGCACCAACTCCTGACCCATTTGTTTTGGTTTTCAAATTTTATTTATTGATTGATTGATTTTCCCTTTTGTTGCCCTTGTTGTTTTTATTGTTGTTGTAGTTATTGATGTTGTTGTTGGAGAGGACAGAGAGAAATGGAGAGAGGAGGGGAAGACAGAGGAGGAGAAAAAGACAGACACCTGCAGACCTGCTTCACCGCCTGTGAAGCGACTCCCCTGCAGGTGGGGAGCCGGGGGCTCAAACCGGGATCCTTATGCAAGGACCCTTGCACTTTGCGCCACGTGCGCTTAACCCACTGCGCTACCGCCCAACTTCTGCATAACCACTATATTATCTCCCCACACCGCAGCCCCCTCACCTACCCACCCAATCCTCTTTCTATACCTGAATTCTGAAACTACCACCATCTCAGCCCTTCTTTTTCTCAATTCTTTATTATTTTGTCTTAGTTAATTATTTTTTTCTCAAGCCTTTTAACAAAGTTAGTCAACCCCTGACAGACTTCCACTACCAGGAAATCCCTCTTCCCATTTTTTTTTATATTTTATTTATTTATTCCCTTTTTGTTGCCCTTGTTGTTTTATTGTTGTGGTTATTATTGTTGTTCCCATTTTTTTAAATATTTATTTATTCCCTTTTGTTGCCCTTGTTGTTTTATTGTTGTAGTTATTATTGTTGTTATTGATGTCATCATTGCTGGATAGGACAGAGAGAAATGGAGAGAGAAGGGGAAGACAGAGAGGAGGAGAGAAAGACAGACAACTCCAGACCTGCTTCACTGCCTGTGAAGCGACTCCCCTGCAGGTGGGGAGCCGGGGGCTCGAACCGGGATCCTTACACCGGTCCTTGCCATGTGTGCTTAACCCGCTGCGCCACTGCCTGACTCCCCCTCTTCGCATTCTTTAGACACAAGTCCCTTTCAAGATAAAACTGGCCTCTCGTCAGCAAGTACCAGCACTGGTCTTGGAAGCAAAAGAGAAACTGAAGTTGACCAGGGCTGTGTATTCCACAAGGGGCTCATCTTCCAAAACAGAGGCAAGAGAACATGCTAGGGATGCGTCTCAGCATGTATCTGGGGCTGGGGCTGGGGCTGGGGCTGGGGTGAGGTGAGGTGAGGAAAGGCAGCAGAGTCAATAGTAAGTTCTCAGCTTCCACTGGTGACTGACAGAGACACCTGGAGCGTCACGTGACCTTAGTTCTGACCCACAGAAGCAACTCAGTTGGGAATCTGCTGTCACCTCTGATGGCCTGAGGCAGCGGAGGTTACGTGATGCCATCCAGCAGCAAATAACTCGCTCCCTGCCCCTGAATTTTGAAACCTCGCTCCGGCCCACACACTTGGCACTTACTTTTCTGCTATTGCTTGCAGTATAGGGTATGTGACTGTGTGGTCTCCACCTGCAAAGGGAAAAGGGAAGACATCTGGAATCTGAGCGAGATTGGAAGTTCTCTGTGCTAGAACTATTTCAGTTTGCCAAGCGGACAAACCTTCCAATGACACAGAAAAACTGCAACCTGGGAGTTGGGCGTTAGCGCAGCGGGTTAAGCACATGTGGCACAAAGCACAAGGACCGGCATAAGGATCCCGGTTCGAGCCCCCGGCTCCCCACCTGCAGGGGAGGCTCTTCACAGGCGGTGAAGCAGGTCTGCAGGTGTCTGTCTTTCTCTCCGCCTCTCTGTCTTCCCCTCCTCTCTCCATTTCTCTCTGTCCTATCCAACAACGATATCCTCAACAATAATAACTACAACAATAATAAAAACAAGGGCAACAAAAAGGAAATAAATATTTTAAAAAAGAAAGGAAAACTGTAACCCTCCGCAGGAGGTACAGTGGCTAGAGTATTGGACTTGCAAACATGAGGTCATGAGCTCAATCCTCCATAGTGCATATGCCAGAGAAATACTATGGTTTCCTCTCTCATTCTCTAATAATAAACAAATCGTAGGAAGGAAGGGAGTAAGGGAGGGAGGGAAGTAGATGGTGAAAAAGAAAGACTAGGGGGCAAGTGGTGACACACTTGCTTAATTATACATGTTCTTATGTGCAAGGACCTAGGTTCAAGCCCCCAGTCTCCACCTGCAGGGGGAATCTTCATGAGCAGTGAAGCAGGGCTGCAGGTATCTGTGTGTGTGTGTGTGTGTGTGTGTGTGTGTGTGTGTGCTCCCTCTCAAATTCTCTGTTTTATCAAGTAAAAAATATATAGTTTAAAAAAAATAAAAGAGGGAGTCGGGCGGTAGCGCAGCAGGCTAAGCGCACGTGGCACAAAGCGCAAGGACCAGCATAAGGATCCCGGTTCGAGCCCCGGCTCCCCACCTGCAGGGGAGTCACTTCACAGGCAGTGAAGCAGGTCTGCAGGTGTCTGTCTTTCTCTCTGTCTTCCCCTTCCTCCATTTCTCTCTGACCTATCCAACAGTGATGATAACAATAAAACAACAAGGGCAACAAAAGGGAATAATAATAAAATAAATATTAAAAAAAAAAAGAAAAGAAAGACTATGACTTCAGCTAAAACAAGGTCTTGTCTAGTGGTTGGAAACATGGCCATTGGACAGCTGAGATTACACTGTTCTATAAAGTAGAAAGTAAACTAAAACTTACAGGTACGGACATACGTACTCAGTGAAGCCTGTGTGTTGTGCACCACCTTCCTCCCTGCTAAGCTCTGCAGAGTAGGCTTTCTAACTTGACTGAAATAACCTGAATGTTTAGGAAGAAAGCCCATGTCGTCTGAATGACTGGTGAACCAGAGGAGTAATCCATACCGCAGTGCGAGTTTGCTGGGAGGGGCTGGAGAGGGGACTGCTGCCTCTAAGCTGATACAGACCCTGACCAGGGGGAAACTGTCTCTTTGTCGGTCTCCCCCAAATGAAGTTATTAAAATGATATCCTGGGGCCGGGCGGTGGCACAGCTGGTTGAGTACACACAGTACCATGCACAAGGTCCCGGGTTCAAGCCCTTAGTTTCCACTTGTGTGTGAATGTGTGTGTGGGGGGGTGTGTTATTTCACTAGCGGTGAAGCAGTGCTGCAGGTGTCTCTTTTTCTCTCTCTATTTCCCCTTCTCCCTCTCAATTTCTCTCTGCCCCACCAATTGAAATACATAAATAAATCAATATTCTGTCAACTGTCAAAAACTCATAACTGAGCCCCTCCTGGCAGCCTCCTCAGACCTGGGGCCAAGGGCCAAATAAGGGCGTGGGAAACAGAGGCGATTACCGGAATGCACAAGTCAAAGGAGACCAAAAGTCTCAGTCAGCAATATATGCCACTCGAGGCTCAGGAGAGGGCTCACCTGGTAAGGTACATCACTCACCAGGTGCAAATTTTCTGGGTTCAAGCTGAGTCCTGGGGCCACCTGGGGGTACCACATACTTAGGGGGAAGTTCCACAGATGGTGCAACAGTGCTGTTCTGTCTGTCTGTCTGTCTGTCTCTCTCTGTCTCTGTCTTTATCTATCTATCTGAATTAATACAAAGACTGAAATAAAGGGAGGGGCAAGTGGTGGTACCTGGTTAAGTGCGCAAGGACCCAGGTTCAAGCCCCCAGTCCCTACCTGCAGGGAGAAAGCATCACAAATAGTGAAGGGCTGCAGCTGTCTCTCTGCTACTAAGTCCCAGGTTCAATCCTCTGCACCACCATAGCCACAGCTGAGCAGTGCTCGGGTGTTTCTGTGTGCATGCGTGCGTGTGTGTGTGTGTGTCTGCATTTCTCTGAAAAATAAAATAAGTCTTTATAACCAAAGAGAGATGACTGAAGTATTTCTCCACTGGACATGAAGCTTCCCCCTTCAGGTGGGGTTTGGGGGGCTTAAACCCAGTTCCTCACCCTCGGCTGGCCTCGTTCCAATATTTTTTAAAATTTTTTTTTTAATTTTTAAAATTTATTTATTCCTTTTTGTTTTTTATTGTTGTAGTTATTATTGATGTTGTTACTGATGTTGTCGTTGTCAGATAGGACAGAGAGAAATGGAGAGAGGAGGGGAAGACAGAGAGGGGGAGAGAAAGACACCTGCAGACCTGCTTCACCGCCTGTGAAGGGACTCCCCTGCAGGTGGGGAGCCGGGGCTCGAACCAGGATCCTTATGCCTGTCCTTGAGCTTTGCCCTGTCGGGAAATTGTTAATCCAGCTCCCCCTGCTCCACCCTGCATTCCTGATGCTATGGCCTATTTACATAATCATTGTTTTGCCTGAAAGATCCCCACTCATTCCATTCCTTTGATCTATCTTTCAAGACCCTCCCTGCCTCCAGGGTATCATTAATCCCACCAGTTAAAACCCTTGCAATAGTTGCTAAGGAAGTTTCTGCCTTCCCAGCGCCCTTTTGCCTTTCTCCATCCCTTTCCTAGCCATTTCCATTTCCGACTTGTCACTTCCGGGTCTGGCCTTTAAAAGCAAGCGTTGCTCTCTGATCAATAAAGACATTGCATCGCCTAGCCTGCCATGAGCTTGGTTCCTGAGTCATATATCTCCCGTGTCACTGAGTGAGTAGCAGCCCAGGCTGGCTCTGGTCATGTTCCCTCCAACCCAGAGGTCACATGCCCAGGAAGAGGTACCACCACACTACCCCGGCACTGCCCCACATGCACTTAACCCGCTGTTCTACTGCCCAACAATCTAAACAACTATTTAAATAACAAAAATAAAAGTAAAATTGATGCAAACACAAATCCATGAGAGCCAGATGTTGGTACACCTGGTTAAGTGCAAGAACCCTGGTTTGAGTCCCAGTCTTCTTGCCCGCAGAGGGGACGCTTCACAGGCTGTGAAGCAGGTCTGTAAGTATCTGTAGGTATGTTTCTCTCTCCCTCTTTATACTCCCCCCCCATTTTTCTCTGTCCTATCCAATAAAATGGAAAAAATGGTTGCCAGGAGCAGTAAATTTGTAGTGCTGGCACTGAACCCCAGAAATAACCCTGGAGGCAGAAAATTACATATATCCATGATAAATTTTAAGAAAAACAGCATCAGGGGGGCTAGGCAGTGGCGTACCTGGTTGAGCGCACACATTACAGTGCACAAGGATCTGGTTTAAGCCCCTGGTTCCCACCTGCAGGGGGAAGACTTCACAAGTGATGAAGCAGGGCTGCAGGTATCTCTCTCTTTCTTTCTCTCTCTCTTTCTCCCCCTCTACTTCTAACTTCCCCTTCTCAATTTCATTCTGTCTCTGTCCAATAATATATATTAAAAAAAAAAAACAGGATCAGTAACTGATCATTCTGATTTATACTGAACAATTTTTAACCCTAACTTTTTCAGCTGCCCTTAAATTTGGTGGGTTAAAAAAAAAGGTTTATCTGGGGGCTGGGTTAAGCACATGTGGCGCAAAGCACGAGAACCAGTGTAAGGATCCCAGTTCGAGCCCCCGGCTCCCCACCTGCAAGGGAGTCGCTTCACAGGTGGTGAAGCAGGCCTGCAGGTGTCTATCTTTCTCTCCCCGTCTCTGTCTTCCCCTCCTCTCTCTTGATTGCTCTCTGTCCTGTCCAACAATAATCACAGCTATAACAACAATAACAATAACAACCACAACGAGGGTAACAAAAAAATGTTTATCTATTTATTAATGAAAGATAAAAGAGAAAGAGGATAAGAAAAGAGAGGATTGTGGTTCAGGAGGTGGTGCAGTGGATAAAGTATCAGATTCTCAAGCATGAGGTCCTGAGTTCAATTCCCGGTAGCACATGTATCAGAGTAATGTCTGGCTCTTTCTCTCTCTCCTTCTATCTTTCTCATTAATAAATAAAATCTTTAAAAGAGAGAGAGAGAGAGAGAGAGAGAGAGAGAGAGAGGATCAGGGGTTGGGCGGTAGCACAGGAGGTTAAGCACATGTGGCGCAAAGCACAAGGACCGGCGTAAGGATCCCAGTTCGAACCCCCGGCTCCCCACCTGCAGGGGAGTCGCTTCACAGGTGGTGAAGCAGGTCTGCAGGTGTCTGTCTTTCTCTCCCCCTCTCTGTCTTCCCCTCCTCTCTCCATTTCTCTCTGTCCTATCCAACAACAATGACATCAATAACAACAACAATAACTACAACAACAACAAAACAACGAGGGCAACAAAAGGGAAAATAAAAAAATTTTAAAAAAAGAAATACATTTAAAAAGACAAGAAAAGAGCCTAAGAGTGTCACCCAGGTACAGGTACACAGGGCTAAATTCTGGACCTCATGCTTCTGAGGAAACTCTTCATCCATCCTGCCACCTTCTAGCTCAATAACTTGGGTGCTCACCCCAGTCTACCCTCATCCAGTGGATTCATTCAAGCACACACTTTCCACAGCTGTAGGAAAATGCAGGCGTATTCATGGTCCGGGACATCACTCAATGGATAAGGCCTTAGACTCTCCAGCATGAGGTCCTGAGTTCAATCCCTGACGGCACATGTACCAGAGTGATGCCTGGTTCTTTCTTTGTCCCTCTCTCTCTCTCTCTCTCTCTCTCTCTCTCCTATCTTTCTTCATTAATAAATAAATAAAATATTTTAAAACAAAAATCATGAGTTCAAAATAGCTTTCTATAGTGGCCAGGGGGGCAGAGAAGTGCATAAAACACTGGACTCTCAAGCATGAGAATCTTTTTTTTTTTTTTACCCCCGGGGTTATCGACAGAGCTGGGTGACTGAATTATAAATTTACTGCACCTGGCAGACATTTTTTTCCTTTTTTTAAAATTTTTTTATTTTAGGGGATAGGAGGACGGAGAGAAATAGAGAGAGGAGGGGGAGATAAAGAGGGAGAGAGAAAGATAGACACCAGCAGACCTGCTTCACCACTTGGGAGACACCCCCCTGCAGGTGGGGAGCCAGGGGCTTGAACCTGGATCCCTGTGCAGGTCCCTGTGCTGTGTACTATGTGCACTTAACGCAGTGTGCCACCACTCAACCCCCAATAAATCAAATTTTAAAAAAAGAAAAGGGGCCAGGAGGCGTGCACACGTTGTTAAGGACATATGTTACAGTGAATAACAACAGGGTTCCAGCCCCCAGCCCCCAGCCCCCACCTGTAAGGGGAAAGCTTTTCAAGTGGTGAAGCAGGGCTGCAGGTGTCTCTCTCCCTATCACCCCCTACCCCCTCGATTTATGACTGTCTCTATCCAATAAATAAATAAAGATAATACAAAAATGAAAAAGAAACTCTTTCCCATAACCCAGGAGATGGTGCCGGAGAAAAGATTGTCAAATGTGAGGTCCTTGGGGGTCGGGCGGTGGCGCAGGGAGTTAAGCGCAAAGACCCGCATAAGGATCCGGGTTCAAGCCCCGGGCTACCCACCTGCAGGGGAGTCGCTTCACAAGCGGTGAAGCAGGTCTGCAGGTGTCTGTCTTTCTCTCCCCCTCTCTGTCTTCCCCTCCTCTCTCCATTTCTCTCTGTCCTACCCAACAATGAACAACATAAACAACAAAAATAATAACAACAACAAGGCTACAACAACAAGGGCAACAAAAGGGGGGAAAATAGTCTCCAGGAGCAGTGGATTCATGGTGCAGGCACTGAGCCCCAGCAATAACCCTGGAGGCAAAAGAAAAAGTGAGGTCCTGAGTCTGCTCCCCAACACGGCAGGTGCCAGAGGGACGCTCTGGTTCTCTCCTACTCCTCTTCCGCCTCTCTCTCATAAATCAATGAACAATTCTCTTACTGTTTCCACATTCATAGGGCCTCGCCCTGAAGAAGCAGCCATGCCCCAGCCCATAGGAGATAAGCCGGGGAAGCCAGAAGCACACGAGCCCTTGCAGATGTCCTTACCCAAGGTCAAAGGAACACAGCCGGCGGCGACAATCTTCTGATAGGCCTCTCGAATCCGGCGGCAGCTGTCCTGCAGGTTGTAGAGATTCACATTCACGTCGCCTAGGTCGGCAACCTTGAGGGACTGGAAGGGGAGGGCCCCGAGGCTGGGGTTGACTGAGCGGATCATCACGGACTCTTCTCGGATTCGCCGGGGTCCGAATCTGGAGTAGAAAGTCACCCTGTGAGAGTCACACACCCCCCCTTTTCTTTCCTTTGAAACTTTATTTATGTGTTTGTTTATTTAAATTATTTGTAAGCAGCTTTAAAAAAATTTTATATTTATTTTCCCTTTTGTTGCCCTTGTTTTGTTTTGTTTTTACTGTTGTTGTAGTTATTATTGTTGTTGTAGTTATTGTTATTGATGTTGTCACTGTTGGATAGGACAGAGAGAAATGGAGAGAGGAGGGGAAGACAGAGAAGGGGAGAGAAAGACAGACCCCTGCAGACCTGCTTCACAGCCTGTGAAGTGACTCCCCTGCAGGTGGGGATCCTTATGCAGGTCCTTGCGCTTTGCACCACGTGCGCTTAACCCACTGAGCTACCGCCCGACTCCCTTAAAATATTTTTTAACCACAGCACTGCTCAGCTCTGGTTTATGGTGGAGCGGGGGATTGAACCTGAGACTTCGGAGCCTCAGGCATGAGAGTCTATTTGCATAACCATTATGCTATCTAGCCCTGCTCTTAACTTTATTTATTTTACTTGATAAGAGAGAAATTTAGAGGGAAGGGGAAGAGAGAGGGAGAGAGACACCTGCTGCCCTGCTCAACCGCTTGTGAAGCTGTTCCCCTGCAGGCAGGGAGCAGGGGCTTGAACCCAGGTCCTTATGCATTGTAATGTGTGTGCTTAACCAGGTGAGCCACCACTCGCCCCTCCTTTTCCTTTACACCAGAATACTCCTCAGTTCTAATCGATGGCGGTGCAGGGGGATTGAACCTGGAACGTCAGAGCCTCAGGCACTGATGTTTCTTAGCATAACCATTAAACTATCTCCCCAGCCCCCAGGGATTCATTCTTAAAACTTTTTTTTATGAATTTATTTATTCTCTTTTTTTTCATTTTTAAATTTTTATTAGTGATTTACAAAATTATAAGATAATAGGAGTATAATTCCACACCAATCCCACCACCAGAGTTATGTGTCCCCATCTCCCTCTAGAGGAAACTGTAATAGTTCTACCAAGGTCACAGATATGCCCTTTAAAAAAAAAAAAATCATATATATATACATATATATATTTTTCCCTTTTGTTGCCCTTGTTGTTTAACATCGTTGTGGTTATTGATGTCATCGTTATTGGATAGGACAGAGAGAAATGGAGAGAGGAGGGGAAGACAGAGAGGGGGAGAGAAAGACAGACACCTGCAGACCTGCTTCACCGCCTGTGAAGCGACTCCCCTGCA